>NC_048600.1:107754660-107886984 GCF_003668045.3 Cricetulus griseus
CTGCCACCACCACCCTGCTCTAGTATTACATTGAAGCCCTGGTAACAATTGTGACACTGCCTCTCTTAAATTCAAGCTCACTTTTAATGCCAGGACTGAGGTAGTAAAGACAGATGTCTGTTGAGTTCAAGATCATTCTTATCCATATAAGGATATCCTATGAAAACAATTTTATGGCAGGGTTAACATCCTGAACCAGCATTATTTCTGTTTCCATCTTATCCAGGTGATCTGAAGACAGATGGTAAGGAGCCTGAGTTTTAGAAAGCATAGAGTGAGGTATTAAGTTGGATTCATTAGCTCTTTCGGGGGGAGATTGACAATGCCTAGATCTGGGTTGCACAGAGGTGTCAACAGAGGATGCTGGGATCCAAGAATATGAAGAGTGCCTTGAACCTTGTTTCCTACATGGCCTAATCAGAGAACTTCAATTCCAGTGATCTTCAACAGTCAGTGAACTGTCCTGAAGTTCAAGCTTGTGGGGGTTTTTCACCCCCACTGCATAACAGATTCTCAACCAAGATTGTCAATTTAAAAGCTTGTTCTGACCACCTCTCTTTTTACAGGATAATCTGCCAACCCAAGACAGTTAAGAGTTATATAGGAGGAACAAGATCTTGGGGCAGTGCTCACAACCTTGCCTTCCTGATCCAATCAATTCAGAGGCCAAGCAGCCGAGGTCCAGGCAGCCGAGTCTAACCGGAGGAAAGCTGCCACTAATCAAGGAAGTACAGAGAGCCTCCTCCTCCCTAGTACACTTGAAGAATTCCCATAGAGGGTCCATATAAACAAGGTCACAGCCATGGGGCAACAAATATGTACAGATATCTCACCCAGACATGAAGACCTCAAATTCCTCAGCCTTCTATTGGAGAAGCTAAATTAGAAACACTACAAAAACAGGAATCAAAGTTCCCATTCAGGGTTGTCCGTGAGGCCAGATCACACTAACAACACAACCTGGCCAACACTAGGGGCCCACATTTCCAGTGAGCTCCCTCCAAGTTCCCAACCCCCATTTTGCCCAAGCAAAACAGAAAGGAAGTTGCTAATTGCCATTGGTTACATGGAATTCCTGAGAAGGTAAATAAGGGAATGTCTTCGAGGCAAACCTCTGTCCCACAGGGTCCTCCAAAAGGTTCAGAAGTATTGCTTACCTGGTTGGCGATTACTAGTTCGAGACTGGAGAGCAGGCAGGAAAGCAGGCAGAAGAGCAAGGTGAGGGCACGGTCTGGGATCCTGGCTTCAGGCATCATGGCGAGGGGGGCTACTAAGATTTCGTGTGCAAGGAAGGACTGACGACAGGACCCGACTTTAACAACTTCCCTCACCTATGGGTCCCAGCCTCAGAATATGGGAAGAGTTAACACACCTGAGATGGGCCAGACTAAGGCTTCTAGGCTGGAGCTCAGGTAGACTAGAAGTGGAGAGGAGCTGAACTTGCTTGAGTCTGAGGCATTGAGAGGTGGGATGCCTTGGTTTAAGTAGTAAGCAGGATGAAGCAGAGCACTATGGGAATCCCTGGTCTGAACAGCATTTAAATAGATAGAGTAGGGTGTGGTGACCCCACCCTTTAATCCCAGAACTCAGAAAATCTCAGTGAATTCACAGCCAGTATGGTCTACATAATGAGATCTAGGCCAGCCAGTATTAAATAATAATAATGGTAGTAGTAAGAGTAAATTAAATCAAAATACATGTGGTGGTGGTACACACCTTTAATCCCATCACTCAGGAGGTAGATGCAGGAGGATCTTTGTGAGTTCAAGGCCATCCTGGTTTAAACAGTGAGTTCCTGGACAGCCAGGGCTACAGAGAAACCATGTTTCAAAAATCCATAGAAAAAAAGAAAAAGAACAAAGAGAGAGAGGTGATATTGAGGTTGGGGTGGCAGAGATGACTCAGGGGTTAAGAGTACCTGTCCTTGTATCTGGGTTTGGTTTCCAGCATCTACACATATGATGGCTCTCAAGCAGGAGAGGACAGTCACATAAGAACTCAGGGGCATCAGGTATGCACATGGTTCACACACACACATACACACACACACACACACACACACACACACACACACACACACTAAAATACATACAGGAAATCTAATAACTATTTTGTTATTGTTGTTTTGTTTTGTTTTTCGAGACAGATTATCTCTGTAGGTTGGAGACTGTTCTGGACCTCTCTTTGAAGACCAAGCTGGCCCTGAACTCACAGTGATCCTCCTGGTTTGCTTCCTGAGTGTGTGAGATTAATGGTGTGTGCCACCACAGCCCCCTGGCTAAATTGTTTCATTAAAAATACAAGATCACTATCTCAGGGGTGGGTCACCCTCAAAGGTCTGAACCCTCCCCACATTGATCACTAGCATGAGTCAAGTTGATCTACAACGGACAGGCCACAGGAAAGGCTGCAGGGTTTAATGAGACTGTCACATGCTCTACCCAGAACTTCTCTAAATGGAAGCAGAGG
The DNA here is from genome assembly GCF_003668045.3 of Cricetulus griseus. NCBI lineage: Eukaryota > Metazoa > Chordata > Mammalia > Rodentia > Cricetidae > Cricetulus > Cricetulus griseus. Next base: position 107,757,130 of record NC_048600.1, read on the forward strand.
TATATCCTAGCCTAGCATGGTTCTGAACACCTATAATCCTGGCATTCCAAGAAAAAGGCAGAGGGATCTCAGAGTTCAAGATCATCCTAGTCTACAGAGCATGTTCTAGGACAAAGAGTACAATAAAGGGAAACCCTGATCAAAACCAAACAGAGAAGGGGAGGGAAAAGGAAGAAAGGGAGGAAGGAGGAAGGAAGAAAGGTAGGAAGAATGAAAGAAGAAAGGAAGGTAGGAAGGAAAGAAGGAAGGAAGGAAGGAAAGAAGGAAGGAAGGAAGGAGAGAAGAAAGGAAGGAAGGAAGAACAGCATATCTTACCAGAAAAATAGAGAGGGGCTCATCTCTTTCTTGTGTAAATGGGAAAACTGGTGGTGTTACATGCAGAAACTATAGCCCTGAATCTCAGCTCTGTGGTGAGGTAACGACAGGAGATGTTGCTGTCACCTCTCCTTCCCTTGTGCAGCACCTGCCGCTCTTTTCCCCAGGACCATGCTAACTTAGCTCCTCAATGTAGTCCCCCCAGCAAGTTCAGGAAATTCCTATTAAGGATGTCCAAAGAGCTTCCAGGTTCTAACCAAGCTTTATGTGTCTGTACAAAAACGTGGAGGCAGATCTCATTAATTCCCTACACTTTCACTTCCTCCTTCATTCACCCCTTATCTTTCATCATTTACTGATGAGTTTGCGCTGCTAAATCTCATTAAGGAAAGACTTCTCACTCATTGGAAAACTGCTCCTCCAGCCCCTAGCTAGCCACGCCCTAGCTGGATGCTTCTCACCCAATCTCAACCTAGAGTCCATCAAGAGTCCCAGAGGCTGATCACAAGGGCTTCAAATGTTTCTCCTGTGTTCACAGATATCCAGGCCTTTCAAGGAAACAAACAGTGTTTGCTTATCCTTTAGAGTCATGTATGTGCCATGTTTGCCACCTGTCAGTCTTACTCGAAACTGTCTTTGTAACAGGGCTAAAAATTATGCCAGTTGTCTTTAGTCAAATTTCACCTAGTATTTTTTTATTCCAGCCCTAATTATTGAACCCAGCGCCTTGTCTGTGTTAGACAAACACACTACCACTAAGCCATATCCTCAGCCCTTCAGAAATTTCTGCGTCTGCTTAAAAAAGAATTCCTGTAAACACATCTCTCAAATACTTGCTTACCAGGTTTGCCCTTACTGGTTGGAGACTGGAGAGCATGCAGGAAAGCAGGCAGAAGAGCAAGGTGAGCACTCACTCCGGGATCCTCCCAGCAGTCCTCATGGCAAAGGGGCTCCTAAGTTTCCCTGTGCAAGGAAGGAGTGACAGGGCACTACTTTTACAACTTCCCTCACCTGTGGTTCCCAGCCTCAGAATGGGAACAGAATTAACACACCTGAGTAGGGCCAGACTAAGGCTTCTAGCCTAGAGTTCGGGTAAAGTAGAAGTGGAGAGGAGCTGAACTTGCTTGAGTTTGAGGCATTGAATCGTGGGATGCATTGGTTTAAGTAGTAATCAGATTGTAGCTGAGCCCTGTGGGAATCCCTAGTCTGAGCATAATTTAAATAGAGTAGCGTTGGTGACACCAACCTTATTTCCAGAACTTAGAAAATCTCAGTGAATTCATAGTCATTATGGTCAACCTAATGAGATCCAGGCCAGCCAGTAGTAAATAATAATAATTGTAGTAGTAAAAGAAAATTGAATCAAAACTCACGTGGTGGTGACACACACCTTTAATCCCAACACTCGGGAGGCAGATGCAGGAATCTCTGTGAGTTCAAGGCCATCCTCGTTAAAAAAGTGAATTCTATGACAGCCAAGGCTATGGAGAAACTATGCTACAAAAATCCCCCCCCAAAAAAAAAAAAAAGAAAAAAGAAAATGAACAAAGACCAGGAGGGCAGCAAGGGAGGGGCCGGAGGGAGATGATTCAGGGTTGAGAGCAGCTGTCCTTGGATCTGGGTTGGGTCTGCAACATGAAGGCTCTCAATCAGGAGAGGACACCCACTTCTGAAAACTGAGGGCCCACGAATGCACATGGTTCACATACACATATGCAATAAAATACATGCAGAAAATAAAATAACTCATTTTTTCATTCTTTCTTTCTTTCTTTTCTTTTCTTTTTCTTTTTGATTTTCAAGTCAGTTTTTCCCTGTAGGTGTGCAGACTGTCCTGGAATTCTATTTGAAGAGCAAGGTGGCCTGGAACTCACAGAGATCGGCCTGCATCTGCATGCCGAGAGTGTGGCATTAAAGGTGTGAGCTACTACCGCCTTCATAAATTGCTTTCTTTTGAAACCCGGCACCATTAGCTGAAGGGCTTGCGGTCTCCCAAAATTTTCTGGGCCCTTCCCACATCAGTCACTAGTTAAGAAAATGCCCTACTGGATTGTCCTATAGCCAGATGTTATGGAGGTATTTTCTCACAAGGCTCTGGCATCTCTGACTCTATCTTGTGTCAAGTTGACTTCACAGGGGACAGGGCACATGAGAGACTGCAGGATTTAATCAGGCTTTCACATCCTCTACACAGCCCTTCTCAAATGAAGCCAGAAGGTATGTCCTAGCCTAGCATGGAGCTGCACACCTTAATACCAGCACTCCAATGCAAAGGCAGATGGATCTCTGATTTCAAATCCAGCCTGATCTACAAAGTCAGTTCCAGGAAAGGCATGGCTATACACTGAAACACTATGTCAAACACCCTGATTAGGAGTAGGAAGGACAAGGTAGGATGGAAGGAAGGAAGAATCAGAGAAAGGAAGCAAGGAGGAAGGGAGGGAGGAAGTAAGAAATGAAGAAAAGAAGCAAGGTAGGAAAGAAGCTAAGAATAAAGGAAGGAAGGAAAGTATATCTCACCAGAGACATACAAGAAGGCTCTGCTCTTTCTTATGTAAATGGGAATAACTGGGGTGTTAGATGCAGAAACTATAGCCCTGAATCTCAGCTCTGGGGTGAGGTAATGACAGGAGGTGTTGCTGTCAGGGTTCCTACCCTTGTGCAGCACCTATAGGTCTTTTTCCCAGAACCATGCTCCCTTACCTCCTTAATGTGAGTCCTCCCAGCATCTCTAGGGCACTCCTATTGAGGAGGTCCAAAGAGTTTGCAGGATCTAACCAAGCTGTGTGTGTCTGTACAAACACTGGGAGGCAGATCTCATTCATTTTCTTACACGCTCACTGCCTCCTTGGTTCACCTTCTATTTTCATAATTCATTCATGAGTCTGAGCTGCTAACTCTAAGGAATGACTCCTCACTCATTGTCAAACTGCTCATCCAGTCCCTATCTAGCCAGGCTGAAGCTGGTTTCTTCTCATTATTCTAAACCCAGAGACCAACATGAGTCCCAGAGGCTGAGCACATGAGCTTCAAATGTATTTCCTGCGTCCACAGATACCCATGCCTTACCAAGCAAACAAACAGTATTTGTTTATCCCTCAGAGTCATGTACATGTCCTGTATGCCACTTGTCTGTCTTACTGGTCTTTATCTTTGGAACAGGGCTAAAAATTGTATCTGTAGTCATTGATCAAATTTCACCTAGTTTTTGATTTTTTATTCCAGCCCTACTTATTGTACCCAGGGCCTTGTACACATTAGACAAACACACTGCCACTCAGCTATATCCCCAGCCCTTCTGAAATTTTTACATCTGCCTATAAATAAATTCCTGTAAACACATCTCTCAAATATACAAAAACAAGGCATATACATTGTAAAAATCTCAAGCAATGCTAAAGCTCACAAAATATGAATTTTGTGCTGGAGAGATGGTTCAGCATTTGCAGCACTAACAGCTGTTCCATAGGACCCAGGCAGGATCAGTTCCCATCTCCCACAGTGTCCCACTGACTGGAACTTGATTTCCAGGGCATGATACCCCTGTGGCCTCCCATGGTACTGCATACACACAGTTACAGATACACAGCAGGCAAAACACTAATACGGATTAAAAATTAAAGCAGGGTAGTGGTGGCAAATGCCTTTAATCCCAGCACTGGTGAGTGCTGAGACATGTGGATCTGTAGTTAGAAACAACCATGGTGTACAAGCGTTACTGCCAGGACAGCCTCCAAAGGAACAGAGGAACCCTGTCTGAGGTGGGGGATGATTAAAAATAAAATCTTAACAAGGCAGTGGTGCTGTACACCTTTAATCCAAGCACTTGGGGGGCAGACGCTGCAATCTCTGTGAGGTGCAGGATAGCCTGGTCTACACATGGAATTCAAGCCCAGTCATGGATACACAGAGAAACTCTCTAGAAGGCAAAAAACCTATACGTAACCACAAACACCCTGCTCCCAGGAGCTCATTTACTTTTAGATTAATTAGGGCAGTCACTGTGGCCATAACTCAGGGTCTGGGCAATTTCTCTACCACTTGTATGCCGCTCCAGCCCCTCTTCCCCCTTTTAAATTTGAATTAGATCTCAACTAAATCACACAGGCTGACTTTAATCCTCCTGCCTCAGATTCTTGAATAGTTCAGAGGATAGGACTGTACCACAGTACCTGTCTCTTCTAGATCTTATTGATATGTAGAGAAACACACATACACATTTTAAAATGTAAAGGTGAAGTTTATTTTACAAACCAAAGCTGCTCTGAATGTTCCTTTCCTTCTAACACTAAAACACAGACACAATGTAGGTCGGCACAGCAGATCCTTCTTCATGCTTAGGTAATGGGTGTTGTTCAGTGTGGGTTCTCATGTCTTTCAGTACAAGCTTCCATAGTGCAATGGATGGGAACCATACCTGAACCCGATGCAGCCCAGTTCACCAGGAGATGCACACCCCCCTGAGATTTAGTGTACAGTCATCTCTGCACACTTATCTGTGGAAATGCAGCTGATCTGATCCTGAATACCAGACCAGATAGAATCCTGGCTTTATAATTATCGCTGGCATGAATGGATAGTGCAAGATCACCTCTGAAAGGGTGACATCTTTTCCACTCCCACCAACAGTACTGACTGAAGTGGTAAAAGAAGTCCATTCAGGGACTGGAGAGATGGCTCAGCTGTGAGGAGAACTGGCAGCTCTTCTGGACGGCACGGCCTTGATTCCACATCTCAGCTCACAACCATTTGTAATTTCAGTTCCAGAGGACCCAACGCCCTCTGGAGGCAAAACACCAATGAAGACTAAAAATAAGAAAAACTTTTTTGCAGGCACTGAGTTTGGCAAAAGCCACTCTCCTCAGGACACGCCACTGTTGCTGCAAAGAAATTCAAAGCCTTATAGTATCTTCTGTGACATGCACATGATCTCCTGTTGCAGAACAAAACCCAGCTGTGGGACTTCTCTAGTGTCTGAAAAGGAAGGCTGGCCTTGAGTCCACTGCAGCAAACATAGCAAAGACAAGGATGAAATGTAGGTAGCTAGCACCCCTGACCAGCCCCAAAGCTCAGTCACCAGGATCTACACTGTGTCTTCACTGCCTCGCAGGAGGGCAAGTCAGAGCTCCAAGCTGTACTACATCCTCCTGGGCAGGTGGTCTATGCACTCAGTCACCATTGCAGTTGGCAAGAGCTTAGCCTCTGAATTGGTTTCCATCACTGCTTCCCAGCCAGAGGCAGAGACCAGTCAGTGAAACATCCGTGTTTTTTTGTGCTTCCCTGTGAAGGTACAGTGGGCTCTGGTCAGGAAGATGGTTCAAGTCGCTGCAGTTCAATCTCCTGTCTCCACCAGGCATAGAAATGCCTCTATAGGATGGCAGAGAGAGCTGTCCACTCAAGGTGCATTCCACCAGAACAATCTCCTCTTCCCACAGCAGGCTCTTTCAAAACTCTTTAGCTTGGGAGTTTGGACAAAGACCATAAACCCAGCTCAATAGTTCCAGAGGGACCCGGAAAAAAACAATTAATTAAATCAAAGGATGAGACACGTCATGGGAGTAGTATAGGTGGAGGCATTCATTGCAAAGTTTTGTAGAAGCCCTGGGCTTGATCCAAAAACTTTGTGGGTGAGGTAGCTCAAATGGCTGTGTTGTCAGTGTCTCTCATTTGACCAGCAGGGTCCTCAGGCCTGAGGCTGTAGGGAGGAGGTTTTTCTACAGGTTTTATGATGACCTGCAGGGGAGAAAGGATACTTAGCTTTCTTCAGGCCTGCCTAAGGAATGATGAAGTTGTTAGCAGCCCTCCCCTGTCTGTGACTTCAACAAGTTGGATAGCCAGCTATGAAACAAGTTAAGGATTGGGACAGAAAGACTCACCTGATCATAGGGTGGTGGGGGATCCAAGGTGGGAACCCAGATCTCTAGGGGAGCCGTGGTCGGTGCTTCTGGAGGTGTCTGATGATGGCTTCTGAGGTTCTGCTCTGGCAGTCTGCACTTGTGACAGAAGCACTTCATCAGGCCACAGATGCACAACAGAGTTAACAAGGCCAGGAAGATGATAAACAGGATCCTGGGGAGGAAATGATGTCTCCCTGAGTGACCTATTTCAGGTGGACTCAGCCCTGAATGGTACCCAGAAGGCCAGACACTGGCTTACCATAAAGATTTGTTTGAAGAATCCCAAATGGTTTCCTTCTGCAGGCAGCATCCACTCTCACAGCATCTGAATCCTTTTGGGCAGGTTCTGGTCAAGTCAGACAGAGTTGGGGAGACACAGATGGCATCCAAAGTGTCACAACTAAGGGTCCATGCCTCCCCAGACACCTATAGCCTCAGGTTGCAAGTCATACTTGTCGCTGTGGGGTTCAGATCACTCTGGGTTCACTGGGAGGACAGAGGCCTGGACTTGAGACCTGAGTTCAGGGTTACTCAGGCAGAATGACCATGCTACTAAATCTTACAGGGCATGTTGGGGCTCCAGCTCATAACAGTAAGGGATTAGCAGCAGCTACAGACCTGCCCCAATAATGTAGTTCTTAATGTTGGGTGGCTGAAGGGAAAATGGTTACAGCAAACGTAGGAAGAGTGCGGAGGAGGTATTTGTCTCCTTGTCCAGGACATATCTGAGCATACCATCTCCCACCACCACCACCAACTAGACCCCACCAAACCCCAACATTGATTGACTAGGGCTAAGTCCCATACTTACATGGTGTCACAGTTAGCTTTAACCTGTGGAAGAAAAACAGACAGAGGTTAGGACTAAAAAACTGGGAGTTGGATCTTTTGTCTTAGAGTATTTGCCCAACACACACAAGGTGTTGGGGTCAATTTCCAGCCATGGCAATAAATCAGGTGTGCATAAACCAGAATAGCAGTACATGGCCACAGTCCCAGACCTCAAGGAAGCAGGAGAATCATTCAAGGCTACATAGCCAATTGGAGGCCCCATTGGATACCAGAATAAGAACCTTTCTCACAAAGAAAAACCAGAGGCTAGTCTCAGACATCTAGGGCAGTGAATATCAGACTGACTCTGCCTCCCTCTAGCTCCATGAAATGGTCAATGATTGGAGCCTACCTCTGCCTAACGTGTTTGTATTGATGGCATGCACTGCTATGTCTGACTCCCTCACTTCTTTTACTGAGACAGGCAGGGTCTCACTAGGTAGCCCTGGCTAGCCAGGAATTCAGAGGCCTACCTGTCTCCACCTCCAGATGCTGGATTAAAGATGTGGAACATTATTACCTGGCTCCCAGATAATTCCCCCTGCCACACCCACACATTTGGTGATTAGGCCAGGACTCCACCTGGTGTGGATCCCTGGCTCCAAATACTCCAGAAAGCAATCTAAGCCCCAACCCCTGGGCTTTACATGTTCTAGGTAGAGGCAGTTCAAGAATTTTCTTGAACACACTCAAGCCCCATTCATCCTCATGTCCTTACTGGGAATTAAGGGCCTCTATCAGAATTCTATCCTGTCTAAGATCTTAATTAGGTCTCTTCTACTTGTACACAAGGCATAACTCTCTGGTCACCTCAATTAAAATGACAACCATTGCCCGCTGTGTTGGTCCTTGCCTTTCATCCCAGCATACCAATGGCAGAGGCAGGTGGGTCTGTTAGTTTGAGGCCAGCTTGGTATCCCTAGCAAATTGTAGAGGAGCCAGGACTAGACCCTGTCACAACAGATATGGAATGGGCAGGCAGCATTTGTCTTTGCTATTGATCATTACAATAGCATTTTAAGAGCAAAGACAAGGGAACCGGTGATGGTCACAGGCTTACAGCAGCACTGTTCTTAGGGAGGACATGTGTAGGTGAAATTAAAGACACAGCAAGGCACCCAGAAACTCAGTCACATCCCCTGCTCTTCCAAATCTCAGACTCTGCCCACTCCCCACTCTCCTGGACTCTCTGTATAGCCTCAGGTACTGGAACTTGCTCTGGAGAGCCTCAAACTCAAATCTGCCTGTCTCTGAGTCCTTAGTGCTAGCATTAAAGTTATGAGCCTCTGCCACCACCACCCTGCCCTAGTACTTTGAAGCCCTGATAATGATTGTGACACTGCCTCTCTTAAATTCAAGCTCACTTTTCATTCCAGGCCTGAGGTAGTAAAGACAGATGTCTGTTGAGTTCAAGCTCATTCTTATCCATATAGGGATATCCTATGAAAACAATTTTATGTCAGGGTTAACATTCTGAACCAGCATTATTTCTGTTTCCATCTTATCCAGGTTATCTGAAGAGGGATGGTAAGGAGCCTGAGTTTTAGAAAGATAGAGTGAGGTATAAGTTGGATTCATTAGCTCTTTGGGGGGAGATTGACAATGCCTATATCTGGGTTGCACAGAGGGGTCAACAGAGGATGCTGGAATCCAAGAATATGAAGAGTGCCTTGAACCTTGTTTCCTACATGGCCTAATCAGAGAACTTCAATTCCAGTGATCTTCAACAGTCAGTGAACTGTCCTGAAGTTCAAACTTGTGGGGGTTTTTCACCCCCACTGCATAACAGATTCTCAACCAAGATTGTCAATTTAAAAGCTTGTTCTGACCACCTCTCTGTTTGCAGGATAATCTGCCAACCCAAGACACTTAACAGTTATATAAGAGGAACAAGATCTTGGGGCAGTGCTCACAACCTTGCCTTCCTGATCCAATCAATTCAGAGGCCAACCAGCCCAGGGCCAGGCAGCCGAGTCTAACTGGAGGAAAGCTGCCACTAATCAAGGAAGTCCAGAGAGCCTCCTCCTCCCAAGTAAACTTGAAGAATTCCCATAGAGGGTCCATATAATACAAGGTCACAGCCATGGGGCAACAGATATGTACAGATATCTTGCCCAGACAGGAAGACCTCAAATTCCTCAGCCTTCTATTGGAGAAGCTACATTAGAAACACTCCAAAAGTAGGAATCAAAGTTCCCATTCAGGGCTGTCCGTGGAGCCAGATCCCACTAACAACACAACCTGGCCAACACTAGGGGCCCACATTTCCACTGAGCTCCCTCCAAGGTCCCAACCCCCATTTTGCCCAAGCAAAAGAGAAAGGAAGTTGCTAATTGCCATTGGTTACAAAGAAATTTTGAGAAGGTATAGAAGGGACTGTCTACTAGGCCTCTGTCCCACAGGGTCCTCCAAAAGGTTCAGAAGTCTTGCTTACCTGGTTGGCGATTACTGGTTGGAGACTGGAGAGCAGGCAGGAAAGCAGGCAGAAGAGCAAAGTGAGGGCACGGTATGGGATCCTGGCTTCAGGCATCATGGGGAGGGGGCTACTAAGATTTCATGTGCAAGGAAGGACTGACAGGACCCGACTTTAACAACTTCCCTCACCTTGGCCTCAGAATATGGGCAGAGTTAACACACCTGAGATGGGCCAGACTAAGGCTTCTAGCCTGGAGCGCAGGTAGACTAGAAGTGGAGAGGAGCTGAACTTGCTTGAGTCTGAGGCATTGAGAGGTGGGATGCCTTGGTTTAAGTAGTAAGCAGGATGAAGCAGAGCACTATGGGAATCCCTGGTCTGAGCAGCATTTAAGTAGTTAGAGTAGGGTGTGGTGACACCACCCTTTAATCCCAGAACTCAGAAAATCTCAGTGAATTCACAGCCAGTATGGTCTACCTAATGAGATCCAGGCCAGCCAGTATTAAATAATAATAATGGAATAGTAACAGTAAATTAAATCAAAAAGTCAGGTGGTGGTGGTACACACCTTTAATCCCATCACTCAGGAGGTAGATGCAGGAGGATCTTTGTGAGTTCAAGGCCATCCTGGTTTAAACAGTGAGTTCCTGGACAGCCAGGGCTACAGAGAAACCATGTTTCAAAAATCCATAGAAAAAAAGAAAAAGAACAAAGAGAGAGAGGTGATATTGAGGGGGGGTGGCAGAGATGACTCAGGGGTTAAGAGTACCTGTCCATTCATCTGGGTTTGGTTTCCAGGATCTACACATATGATGGCTCTCAAGCAGGAGAGGACAGTCACATAAGAACTCACGGGCATCAGGTATGCACATGGTTCACACACACACACACACACACACACACACACACACAATAAAAAACATACAGGAAATCTAATAACTATTTTATTGTTATTGTTGTTTTGTTTTGTTTTTCGAGACAGATTATCTCTGTAGGTTGGAGACTGTTCTGGACCTCTCTGTGAAGACCAAGCTGGCCTCGAACTCACAGTGATCCTCCTGGTTTGCTTCCTGAGTGTATGAGATTAAAGGTGTGTGCCACCACAGCCACCTGGCTAAATTGGTTTCATTAAAAACACAAGATCACTATCTCTGGGGTGGGTCACCCTCAAAGGTCTGAACCCTGCGCACATTGATCACTAGTATGAGTCAAGTTGACTCTATAACAGACAGGTTACAGGAAAGGCTGCAGGGTTTAATCAGACTGTCACATGGTCTACCCAGAACTTCTCTGAATGGAAGCAGAGGTATATCCTAGCCTAGCGTGGTTTTGAACATCTATAATCCTGGCATTCCAAGAAAAAGGCAGAGGGATCTGAGAGTTCAAGATCAGCCTGGTCTACAGAGCCAGTTCCAGGACAGAGAGTGCAATATAGGGAAACCCTGATCAAAACCAAACAGAGGAGGGGAGGGAAAAGGAAGAAAGGGAGGAAGGAGGAAAGAGGAATGAAGAAAGGTAGGAAGAATGAAAGAAGAAAGGAAGGTAGGAAAGAAAGAACAAAGGAAAGAAGGAAGGAAGGAGGGTAGGAAGGAAGGAAGGAAGGACAGTATATTTTATCAGAAACATAGAGAGGGGCTCATCTCTTTCTTGTGTAAATGGGAAAACTGGTGGTGTTACATGCAGAAACTATAGCTTTGAATCTCAGCTCTGTGGTGAGGTAACGACAGGAGATGTTGCTGTCACCTCTCCTTCCCTTGTGTAGCACCTGCAGCTCTTTTCCCCAGGACCATGCTAACTTAGCTCCTCAATGTAGTCCCCACAGCAAGTTCAGGAAATTCCTATTAAGGATGTCCAAAGAGCTTCCAGGTTCTAACCAAGCTTTATGTGTCTGTACAAAAACGTGGAGGCAGATCTCATTAATTCCCTACACTTTCACTTCCTCCTTCATTCACCCCTTATCTTTCATCATTTATTCATGAGTTTGCTCTGCTAAATCTCATTAAGGAAAGACTTCTCACTCATTGGAAAACTGCTCCTCCAGCTCCTAGCTAGCCACGCCCTAGCTGGATGCTTCTCACCCAATCTAAACCCAGACTCCATCATCAGTCTCAGAGGCTGATCACAAGAGCTTCAAATGTTTCTCCTGTGTTCACAGGTATCCAGGCCTTTCAAGGAAACAAACAGTGTTTGCTTATCCCTCAGAGTCATGTATGTGCCATGTTTGCCACAAGTCAGTCCACTGGAAACTAGCTACAGTCCTGCCCCAATCATGCAGTTCCCAATGTTTGGTGGTGAGAGAGGATGGTATGGTTTCAGCCAAAGTTGGAAGAGTGAGGAAGAGGTATCTGTCTCCTTATCTAGGGCATATGTGAGCATACCATCACCCACCGCCACCACCACCACCTATCCCCACCAAACCCCAAGCCTTGATTGACTAGAAGTAAGTCCCATTCTTACATCGTGTCACATTTAACTGTAACCTGTGGAAGAATAACAGGCAGAGGTCAGAGCTTAAAAATGGGAGTTGGGTCTCAGTTCTTGGAGTGCCTGCCCAGCATACTAGGTATTGGGGTCAATTTCCCGCAATATATCTGGTGTGGATCCATCGGAATAGCAGAACATGCTCACAGTCCCAAGGGGCAGGAGAATCACTCCAGGCTGGCTAGCCAGTTTGAGGCCAGATTGGATGCCAGATCAGGACCCTGTCTCCAAAAGAAATACCAGAAGCTGATCTCAGACATCTCTGGCAGTGCATCTCAGGCTGCCTGTCTCTCCTTCCAGCTCCATGTCCAGGGTCAATGATTGGAGTCTGCCTGTGACCACCATGTTTGGATTGAAGGCATGAACTACCATGTCTCACTCCCTCACTACTTCTTATTGAGACAGGCAGGGTCTCACTAGTAGCCAGGCTAGCTTGAAATCAGATGTCTAACTGACTCCACATCCAGTCTGCTGGATTAAAAGTGTAGAACAGTAATACCTGGTGATTCCCCTTGCCAAACCCAAACAGGTGGAGATTGTCCCTGGAAGCCACCTGGAGTGGATCCCTGCTACCAACACCTCCTAAAAGCAAGCTAAGGTCGTCCACCTCAGCTCTCCATGTCCCATGTAGAGGCATCTGTAGTAGATTCCTAAACACACTCTTGTCCCATTCACCCTCAGGTCCTTAAAGGGAATCCAGGGCCTCTATCAGAATTCCACCTTGCCTAAGCTCTTAATTAGGACTCTCTCTACACATATTCAAGACATCTCTCTTTGGCCGCCTCACTTAAAATGAGAGCATTGCCAGTGGTGGTCATCCTTGCCTTTAACCCCAGCCCATCAGAGGCAGCTAGATCTGTTAGTTTGAAACCAGTTGGCTTACCTCACAATGTCTAGGGGAATCAGGACTAGACCCTGTCTCAACACATAAAGATGGGAAGCCTGCTTTTGTCGATGTTATTGATCAATACAACTGCATTTGCTGAGCAAAGACAAGGGAACCAGTGATGGGCACAGGCTCCCAGCAGCAAGGTTCTTAAGTGAGGACAGGTGTAGGAAGAAATTAAAGACACAGCAATGGGCCCAGGAACTCAGTCACATCCCTTGCCCTTCCAAATCTCAGATTCTGCCCAGTCCCCACTCTCCTGGTTTCTCTAGTAGCCCCAAGTCCTGGAACTTGCTGCTTAGAACAGACTGGCCTCAAACTGAGATCTTCCTATCTCTGTGTCCTGATTGCTGGGATTAAAGACATGAGCCACTGCAACAACCAGATACAGTATTACGTTTAAGCCCAGGTAACAGTGGTCACACCGCCTCACTTTAATTCCTGCCCAGTTTTATTGCCAGGATTGAGGTAGGAAAGACAGACTTCTGTTGAGTTTATGATTATAGGGATATCCTATGTAAAAAATTTTAATGGCACGGTTAATATCCTGGACCAGATTTATTCCTGTTTTTTCCGTTAACCAGGTGATCTGATCTGGGATTGTAGGGAACTGAATTTTAGGAAGCAGAGTGAGATATTAAGCTGGATTTATTAGCTGTTACAAGGAGATTGAGAATGCCTATACCTGGGGCTGCATGAGGGGTCAATTGGGGATGCTGGGCCCCAAGAATATAAAGAGTGCCTTGATCGTGGGTTCATGCATGGCCTTGGAGAGAGAACTTCAATTCTAGTGAACTTCAACAGCCAGTGAACTGTCCTGAGCGGCAGGCTTGGTAATTCACCCCCAATTGAGCAGATTTTCAACCAAGATTGTAAACTGAAATGTTCTGACCACCTCTCTGTTTGCAGGAAATATGCCACCCCAAAACCTTGCCTTCCTGAACGATGAAAATCACGGATTCAACCATCTGCCCCACAGGGTCCTCCAAAAATTTTCAGAATACTTGCTTACCAGGTGGGCCCTTACGGGTTGGAGACTGGGGAGCAGGCAGGAAAGCAGGCAGAAGAGCAAGGTGAGCACTTGGTCCGGGATCCTGGCATCAGGCCTCATGGCAAGGGGCTACTAAGTTTCGGTGTGCAAGAAAGGAGTGACAGGGCCCGACTTTTACAACCTCCCTCACCTATGGGTCTCAGCCTCAGAATGGAGGCAGAGTTAACACACCTGAGTTGGTCCAGACTAAGGCTTCTAGCCTGGGCTCGGGTAAACTAGAAGTGTAGAGGAACTGAACTTGCTTGAGTTTGAGGCATTGAGAATTGGGATGCATTGGTTTAAGTAGTAAGCAGATTTTAGCCGAGCACTGTGGGAATCCCTAGTCTGAACAGAATTTAAATAGTTAGAATAGGGTGTGGTGACACCAACCTTTATTCCCAGAATATTAGAAAATCTCAGTGAATTCACAGCCATTATGGTCTACCTAATGAGATCCAGGCCAGCCAGTAGTAAATAATAATAATTGTAGTACTAATAGAAAATTGAATAAAAACTCACGTGGTGGTGACACACACCTTTAAATCCCAACACTCTGGAGGCAGATGCAGGAATCTCTGTGAGTTCCAGGCCATCCTCGTTAAAAGAGTGAATTCTATGACAGCCAATGCTATAGAAAAACAATGCTTCAAAAATCCATAGAAAAAAAAGAAAAAGAACAAAGACCAGGAGGGCAGCAAGGGAGGGGCGGGAGGGAGATGATTCAGGGTTGAGAGCAGCTGTCCTTGGATCTGGGTTGGGTCTGCAACATGAAGGCTCTCAATCAGGAGAGGACACCCACTTCTGAAAACTGAGGGCCCAGGTATGCACATTGTTCACATACATATATGCAATAATTACATGCAGAAAATAAAATAACTCATGTTTTCATTCATTCATTCTTTCTTTTCTTTTCTTTTTTTTTTTGATTTTCAAGTCAGGTTTTCCCTGTAGGTGTGCAGACTGTCCTGGAACTCTATTTGAAGAGCAAGGGGGTCTGGAACTCACAGAGATCTGCCTGCATCTGCCTCCCGAGAGTGTGGCATTATAGGTGTGAGCTACTACTGCCGTCATATATTGCTTTCTTTTAAAACCCAGCACCATTAGCTGGGGGGCTTGTGATCTCCCACAATTTTCTGGGCCCTCCCCACATCAATCACTTGTTAAGAAAATGCCCTATTGGATTTTCCTTCAGCCAGATGTTATGGAGGTGTGTTCTCACAAGGCTCTGGCATCTCTGACTCTATCTTGTGTCTAGCTGACTTAACAGGGGACAGGGCACAGCAGAGACTGCAGGACTTAATCAGACTTTCACATCCTCTACCCAGCCCTTCTCAAATGAAGCCAGAAGGTATGTCCTAGCCTAGCATGGTCCTGAACACCTTAATACCAGCACTCCAATGCAAAGGCAGATGGATCTCTGATTTCAAATCCAGCCTGATCTACAGAGTCAGTTCCAGGAAAGACAGCACTATAAACTGAAACACTATGTCAAACACCAAGATTAGGAGTAGGAAGGACAAGGAAGGAAGCAAGGAAGAAACAGAGGAAGGAAGCAAGGAGGAAGGGAGGGAGGAAGGAAGGAACGAAGAAAAGCAAGGAAGGAAAGAAGCTAAGAAGAAAGGAAGGAAGGAAAGTATATCTTACCAGAGACATACAAGAAGACTCAGCTCTTTCTTATGTAAATGGGAATAACTGGGGTGTTAGATGCAGAAACTATAGCCCTGAATCTTAGCTCTGGGGTGAGGTAACGACAGGAGGTGTTGCTGTCATGATTCCTACCCTTGTGCAGCACCTACAGGTCTTTTTCCCAGATCCATGCTCCCTTGGCGCCTCAATGTGAGTCCTCCCAGCATCTCTAAGGAACTCCTATTAAGGAGGTCCAAAGATTTTGCAGGGTCTAACCAAGCTGTGTGTGTCTGTACAAACACTGGGAGGCAGATCTCATTCATTTTCTTACACACTCACTGCCTCCTTGATTCACCTACTATTTTCATGATTCATTCATGAGTCTGAGCTGCTAAATCTCCACAAGGAATGACTCCTCACTCATTGTCAAACTGCTCATCCAGTCCCTATCTAGCCAGGCTGAAGCTGGTTTCTTCTCACCCTCTAAACACAGAGACCATCATGAGTCCCAGAGGCTGAGCACATGAGCTTCAAATGTTTTTCCTGCGTCCACAGATACCCAGGCCTTACCAAGCCAACAAACAGTATTTGTTTATCCCTCAGAGTCATGTACATGTCACGTATGCTATTAGTCCATCTTACTGGTCTTTGTCTTTGTAACAGGGCTAAAAATTATATCTGTAGTCATTGATCAAATTTCACCTAGTATTTTTTTTATCCAGCCCTACTTATTGAACCCAGGGCCTTGTATACTTTAAACAAACACACTACCACTCAGCTTTATCCCCAGCCCTTCTGAAATTTTTATATCTACCTATAAATAAATTCCTGTAAACATATCTCTCAAATATACCAAAACAAGGCATGCATATTGTAAAAATCTCAAGCAATGCTAAAGCTCACAAAATATGAATTTTGTGCTGGAGAGATGGTTCAGCATTTGCAGCACTAACAGCTGTTCCAGAGGACCCAGGCAGGATCAGTTCCCATCTCCCACACTGTCCCACTGACTGGAACTTGATTTCCAAGGCATGATACCCCTGTGGCCTCCTAGGGTACTGCATGCACACTGGTACCGATACACAGCAGGTAAAACACTAATACAGATAAAATAAAAGCAGGGTAGTTGTGCCACATGCCTTTAATCACAGCACTTGGGAATGCTGAGACATGTGGATCTGTAGTTAGAAACAAGCATGGTGTACAAGAGTTACTGCCAGGACGGCCTCCAAAGGCAGAGAGGAACCCTGTCTGAGGCAGGGTGATGATTAACAATAATATCTTAACAAGGCAGTGGTGCTGTACACCTTTAATCCAAGCAATTGGGGGGCAGATGCTGCAATCTCTGTGAGTTACAGGCTAGCCTGGTCTACAGATGGAGGTCCAGGCTGGTCATGGCTACACAGAGAAACTGTCTAGAAGGGAGAAAAACCTATATGTAACCACCAACACCCTGCTCCCAGGAGGTAATTTCCTTTTAGATTAATAAGGGAGGTCACTGTGGCAATAACTCCGGGTCTGGGCAATATCTCTATAGCCCCTCTTCCCCCTTTTAAAATTGAATTAGATCGCAACTAGTCACTCAGGCTGACATTAATCCTCCTGCCTCAGATTCTTGAATAGTTCAGAGGATAGGACTGTACCACAGCACCTGGCTCTTCTAGATCTTATTCATATGTAGAGAAACACACATACACATTTTAAAATGTAAACTAGAAGTTTCTTTTACAAAGCAAAGCTGCTCTCAATGCCCCTTTGCTTCCAACAGTAAAAGACAGACACGATGTAGGTTTGCACAGCAGATCCTTCTTCATGCTTAAGTAATGGGTGGTGTTCTGTGTGGGTTGTCATGTCTTTCAGAACAAGCTTCCATAGGGCAATGGATGGGAACCATAGCCGAATCCCATTCAGCCCAGTGCACCAGGTGATGCACACCCCACTGAGATTTAGTGTAGAGTCATCTCCACAGACTTATCTGTACAATTGCAGCTGATCTGATCCTGAATACCAGACCAGATAGAATCCTGGCTTTATAAATATCCGTGGCATGAATGGATAGCCCAAGATCACCTCTGAAAGGCGGACATCTCTTCCCCTCCACCAACAGTACTGACTGAAATGCCAAACAATTCCTTGCAGGGACTGGAAAGATGGCTCTGCTGTGAAGACAACTGGCTGCTTTTCCGGAGGACATGGACTTAATTCCTATCACTCACGTAGCAGCTCAAAACCATTTGTAACTTCAGTTCCAGAGGGCCCAACTCACTAACAGATACACATAGAGGGAAAACACCAATGAACATTAAAAATAAGAAAACAATTTATTGCAGACACTGAGCTTTGGGAAAAGCCACTCTGTTCAGGACACGCCACTGTTGCTGCAGAAAAAATTCCAAGTTTTATACTATCTTCAGTGAAACGCAGGTGACCTCTTGCTGCAGGATAGAACTCAGCTGTGGGATTTCTCTAGTGTCTGAAAAGGAAGGCTGGCCTTGAGTCCACTGCAGCACACATAGCAAAGACAAGGATGAAGTGGAGGTAGCTAGCACCCCTGACGAGCCCCAAAGCAAGGCACCAGGATCTACACTATTTCTTCACTGTCTCATCTGAGGGCAAGTCTGAGTTGCACATGCTCCTAGGCAGGTGGGTCCATGCACTCAGTCACCATTGCAGTTGGCAAGAGCTTAGCCTCTGAACTGGTTTCCATCACTACTTCCCAGCCAGAGGGAGAGACCAATCAGTGAAACTTGAGTTTTCTTTTGTGCTTGCCTGTGCAGGTACAGTGGGCTCAGGTCTGGAAGATGGCTCAGAGTCTCTGCAGTTCAATCTCCTGTCTCCACCAGGCATAGAAGTGCTTCTGTAGGATGGCAGAGAGAGCTGTCCAATCAAGGTCTGCATTCCATCAGAACAATCTCCTCTTCCCACTGTAGGCTCCCTCAAAAGAGTTCTTTTGGGAGTTTGGACAAAGACCATGGATGCAGTTCACCAGTTGGAGAGGCACCAGGAGAAAAACAATAAATTAAATCAAATGATGAGACACATCATGATAGTATAGGTGGATTCATTCATCCAAAGTTTTGTAGAAGACCTGGGCTTGATCCAAAAACTTTGTGGGTGAGGTAGCTAAAAGGCTGTGTTGTCGGTGTCTCTCATTGGACCAACCGGGTCGTCAGGCCTGAGGCTGTAGGGAGGAGGTGGTTCTACAGGCTTCATGACGACCTGCAGGGGAGAAAGGGTACATAGCTTGCATCATGTCTGCCTAAGGAATGATGAAGTTGGTTGGCAGCTCTCCCCAGTGTTTTACTTCAACAAGTTGGATAGCCAGCTATGAAACAAGCTAAGGATTGGGACAGAAAGACTCACCTGATCATAGGGTGGTGGGGGATCCAAGGTGGGGACCCAGAACTCTAGGGGAGCCATGGCCGGTGCTTCTGGAGGTGTCTGATGATGCCTTCTGAGGTTCTGCTCTGGCTGTCTGCACTTGCGACAAAATCGCTTCATCAGGCCACAGATGCACAACAGAGGTATCATGGCCAGGAAGACGATAAACAGGATCCTGCGGAAGGAATGATGTCTCCCTGAGTGACTATACCACTCTCCTCCATCACCCACCCCCATCCTATGTCAGGTGGCCCCAGCCTTGAATGGTACCCAGAAGGCCTGACCCTGGCTTACCTTAAGGAGTCGTTTGAAAAATCCCAAATGGTTTCCTTTTGCAGGCAGCATCCACTCGCACAGCATCTGAATCCTTTTTGACAGGTTCTGTTTCAGTCAGAAAGAGATGGGGAGACAAAGATGGCATCCAAAGTGTCAGAACAAAGGGTCCTTGCCTCCCCAGACACCTATACCCTCAGGTTGCAAGTCATACTCGTCACTGTGGGGTACAGATCTCCCTGGGTTCACAGGGAGGACTGAGGCCTGGACTTGAGACCTGAGTTCAGGGTTAGTCAGGCAGAATTTCCATGCTACTAAATCTTACAGGGCAGGTGTGGGGTCCAGGTCATAACGGTAAGAGATTAACAGCAGCTACAGACCTGCCCCAATCATGCAATTCCCTATATTGGGTGATTGGAAGGGCATGTGGTTTCAGAAAAATTAGCAAGAGTGAGGAGGATGTATCTGTGTCCTTGTCCAGGACATATATGAGCATACCATAACCCACCACCACCACCAACTATACCCCACCCTACCCCAACATTGATTGACTAGAGCTAAGTCCCATACTTACATGGTGTCACAGTTAGCTTTAACCTGTGGAAGAAAAATAGGCAGAGGTTAGAACTTAAAAACTGGCAGTTGGATCTTTTGTCTTAGAGTATTTGCCCAACACACACTAGTTGTTGGGGTCAATTTCCAGCCATGGCAATAAATCAGGTGTGCATAAACCAGCATAGCAATGCATGGCCAGAGTCCCAGAACTCAAGGAGGCAGGAGAATCATTCAAGGTTACATAGCAAATTGGAGGCCCCATTGGATACCAAAATAAGAACCTTTCTCACAAAGAAAAACCAGAGGCTAGTCTCAGACATCTAGGGCAGTGAATATCAGACTGACTCTGCCTCCCTCTAGCTCCATGAAATGGTCAATGATTGGAGCCTACCTCTGCCTAACGTGTTTGTATTAATGGCATGCACTGCTATGTCTGACTCCCTCACTTCTTCCTACTGAGACAGGCAGGGTCTCACTAGGTAGCCCTGGCTAGCCAGGAGTTCAGAGGCCTACCTGTCTCCACCTCCAGACTGCTGGATTTAAGATGTGGAACACTATTACCTGGCTCCCAGATAATTCCCCCTGCCACACCCACACATTTGGTGATTAGGCCAGGACTCCACCTTGTGTGGATCCCTGGCTCCAAATCCTCCAGAAAGCAACCTAAGCCCCGACCCCTCAGCTCTACATGTCCAAGTTAGAGGCAGTTCAAGCATTTTCTTGAACACACTCAAGCCCCAATCATCCACATGTCCTTGCTGGGAATTAAGGGCCTCTGTCAGAATTCTATCTTGTATAAGCTCTTAATTAGGTCTCTCTTCTACTTGTACACAAGGCATCACTCTCTCTGGCCACCTCACTTAAAATAACAACCATTGCCTGCTGTGGTGGTCCTTGCCATTCATCCCAGCGTACCGGAGGCAGAGGCAGGTGGGTCTGTTAGTTTGAGGCCAGCTCGGTATCCCTAGCAATTTGTAGAGGAGCCAGGACTAGACCCTGTCACAACAGATATGGAATGGGCAGGCAGCATTTATCTTTGCTATTGATCATTACAATAGCATTTTTAGAGCAAAGACAAGGGAACCAGTGATGGTCACAGGCTTACAGCAGTAATGTTCTTTAGTGAGGACAGGTGTAGGTGAAATTAAAGACACAGCAAGGCACCCAGAAACTCAGTCACAACCCCTGCTCTTCCAAACCTCAGACTCTGCACACTCCCCACTCTCCAGGACTCTCTGTATAGCCTCAGGTACCCGAACTTGCTCTGTAGAGCATACTGGCCTCAAAGTCAAATCTGCCTGTCTCAGAATCCTGGGTGCTAGGATTAAAGGTATGAGCCTCTGCCACCACCACCCTGCTCTAGTATTACATTGAAGCCCTGGTAACAATTGTGACACTGCCTCTCTTAAATTCAAGCTCACTTTTAATGCCAGGACTGAGGTAGTAAAGACAGATGTCTGTTGAGTTCAAGATCATTCTTATCCATATAGGGATATCCTATGAAAACAATTTTATGGCAGGGTTAACATTCTGAACCAGCATTAATTCTGTTTCCATCTTATCCAGGTGATCTGAAGAGGGATGTTAAGGAGCCTGAGTTTTAGAAAGCATAGAGTGAGGTGTTAAGTTGGATTCATTAGCTCTTTCGGGAGGGAGATTGACAATGCCTAGATCTGGGTTGCACAGAGGGGTCAACAGAGGATGCTGGGATCCAAGAATATGAAGAGTGCCTTGAACCTTGTTTCCTACATGGCCTAATCAGAGAACTTCAATTCCAGTGATCTTCAACAGTCAGTGAACTGTCCTGAAGTTCAAGCTTGTGGGGGTTTTTCACCCCCACTGCAGAACAGATTCTCAGCCAAGATTGTCAATTTAAAAGCTTGTTCTGACCACCTGTCTGTTTGCAGGATAATCTGCCAACCTAAGACACTTAAGAGTTATAAAGGAGGAACAAGATCTTGGGGCAGTGCTCACAACCTTGCCTTCCTGATCCAATCAATTCAGAGGCCAACCAGCCCAGGGCCAGGCAGCCGAGTCTAACTGGAGGAAAGCTGCCACTAATCAAGGAAGTCCAGAGAGCCTCCTCCTCCCAAGTAAACTTGAAGAATTCCCATAGAGGGTCCATATAATACAAGGTCACAGCCATGGGGCAACAGATATGTACAGATATCTCACCCAGACATGAAGACCTCAAATTCCTCAGCCTTCTATTGGAGAAGCTAAATTAGAAACACTACAAAAACAGGAATCAAAGTTCCCATTCAGGGCTGACCATGGAGCCAGATCCCACTAACAACACAACCTGGCCAACACTAGGGGCCCACATTTCCAGTGAGCTCCCTCCAAGCTCCCAACCCCCATTTTGCCCAAGCAAAACTGAAAGGAAGTTGCTAATTGCCATTGGTTACAAAGAAATTTTGAGAAGGTATAGAAGGGACTGTCTCTGAGGCAAACCTCTGTCCCACAGGGTCCTCCAAAAGGTTCAGAAGTCTTGCTTACCTGGTTGGCGATTACTGGTTGGAGACTGGAGAGCAAGCAGGAAAGCAGGCAGCAGAGCAAGGTGATGGCACCGTCTGGGATCCTGGCTTCAGGCATCATGGCGAGGGGGCTAATAAGATTTCGTGTGCAAGGAAGGACTGACAGGACCCGACTTTAACAACTTCCCTCACTTATGGGTCGAGTCTCAGAATATGGGCAAAGTTAACACACCTGATATGGGCCAGACTAAGGCTTCTAGGCTGGAGCTCAGGTACTAGAAGTGGAGAGGAGCTGAACTTGCTTGAGTCTGAGGCATTGAGAGGTGGGATGCCTTGGTTTAAGTAGTAAGCAGGATGAAGCAGAGCACTATGGGAATCCCAGGTCTGAACAGCATTTAAATAGTTAGAGTAGGGTGTGGTGATCCCACCCTTTAATCCCAGAACTCAGAAAATCTCAGTGAATTCACAGCCAGTATGGTCTACCTAATGAGATCCAGGCCAGCCAGTATTAAATAATAATAATGGTAGTAATAAGAGTAAATTAAATCAAAAAGTCATGTGATGGTGGACACACCTTTAATCCCATCACTCAGGAGGTAGATGCTGGAGGATCTTTGTGAGTTCAAGGCCATCCTGGTTTAAACAGTGAGTTCCTGGACAGCCAGGGCTACAGAGAAACCATGTTTCAAAAATCCATAGAAAAAAAGAAAAAGAACAAAGAGAGAGAGGTGATATTGAGGGGGGGTGGCAGAGATGACTCAGGGGTTAAGAGTACCTGTCCATTCATCTGGGTTTGGTTTCCAGGATCTACACATATGATGGCTCTCAAGCAGGAGAGGACAGTCACATAAGAACTCACGGGCATCAGGTATGCACATGGTTCACACACACACACACACACACACACACACACACAATAAAAAACATACAGGAAATCTAATAACTATTTTATTGTTATTGTTGTTTTGTTTTGTTTTTCGAGACAGATTATCTCTGTAGGTTGGAGACTGTTCTGGACCTCTCTGTGAAGACCAAGCTGGCCTCGAACTCACAGTGATTCTCCTGGTTTGCTTCCTGAGTGTGTGAGATTAAAGGTGTGTGCCACCACAGCCACCTGGCTAAATTGCTTTCATTGAAAACACAAGATCACTATATCAGGGGTGGGTCACCCTCAAAGGTCTGAACCCTCCCCACATTGATCACTAGCATGAGTCTAGTTGACTCTACAAGGCACAGGCATCAGGAAAGGCTGCAGGGTTTAATCAGACTGTCACATGCTCTACCCAGAACTTCTCTAAATGGAAGCAGAGGTATATCCTAACCTAGCATGGTTCTGAACACCTATAATCCCGGCATTCCAAGCAAAAGGCAGAGGGATCTCAGAGTTCAAGATCAGCCTGGTCTACAGAGCCAGTTCTAGGACAAAGAGTACAATATAGGGAAACCCTGATCAAAACCAAACAGAGGAAGGGAGGGAAAAGGAAGAAAGGGAGGAAGGAGGAAGGAAGAAAGGTAGGAAGAATGAAAGAAGAAAGGAAGGTAGGAAGGAAAGTACGAAGGAAGGAAGGAAAGAAGGAAGGAAGGAAGGAAGTAAGGAAGGAAGGAAGGAAGGAAGAACAGTATATCTTGCCAGAAACATAGAGAGGGGCTCATCTCTTTCTTGTGTAAATGGGAAAACTGGTGGTGTTCCATGCAGAAACCATAGCCCTGGTTCTCAGCTCTGTGGTGAGGTAACGACAGGAGATGTTGCTGTCACCTCCCCTTCCCTTGTGCAGCACCTGCCGCTCTTTTCCCCAGGACCATGCTAACTTAGCTCCTCAATGTAGTCCCCACAGCAAGTTCAGGAAATTCCTATTAAGGATGTCCATAGAGCTTCCAGGTTTAACCAAGATTTATGTGTCCGTACAAAAACGTGGAGGCAGATCTCATTAATTCCCTACACTTTCACTTCCTCCTTCATTCACCCCTTATCTTTCATCATTTACTCATGAGTTTGCGCTGCTAAATCTCCTTAAGGAAAGACTTGTCACTCATTGGAAAACTGCTCCTCCAGCCCCTAGCTAGCCACACGTTGCTGGATGCTTCTCACCCAATCTAAACCCAGAGTCCATCATGAGTCCCAGAGGCTGATCACAAGGGCTTCAAATGTTTCTCCTGTGTTCACAGATATCCAGGCCTTTCAAAGCAAACAAACAGTGTTTGCTTATCCCTTAGAGTCATGTATGTGCCATGTTTGCCACCTGTCAGTCTTACTCGAAACTGTCTTTGTAACAGGGCTAAAAATTATGCCAGTTGTCTTTAGTCAAATTTCACCAGGTATTTTTTTATTCCAGCCCTAATTGTTGAACCCAGGGCCTTGTCTGTGTTAGACAAACACACTACCACTAAGCCATATCCTCAGCCCTTCAGAAATTTTCTACGTCTGCTTATAAAAGAATTCCTGTAAACACATCTCTCAAATACTTGCTTACCAGGTTGGCCCTTACTGGTTGGAGACTGGAGAGCAGGCAGGGAAGCAGGCAGAAGAGCAAGGTGAGCACTCACTCCGGGATCCTCCCATCAGGCCTCATGGCAAAGGGGCTACTAAGTTTCCCTGTGCAAGGAAGGAGTGACAAGGCACGACTTTTACAACTTCCCTCACCTGTGGTTCCCAGCCTCAGAATGGGAGCAGAATTAACATACCTGAGTAGGGCCAGACTAAGGCTTCTAGCCTAGAGTTCGGGTAAAGTAGAAGTGGAGAGGAGCTGAACTTGCTTGAGTTTGAGGCATTGAATCTTGGGATGCATTGGTTTAAGTAGTAATCAGATTGTAGCTGAGCCCTGTGGGAATCCCTAGTCTGAGCAGAATTTAAATAGAGTAGCGTTGGTGACACCAACCTTTATTTCCAGAACTTAGAAAATCTCAGTGAATTCATAGTCATTATGGTCTACCTAATGAGATCCAGACCAGCCAGTATTAAATCATAATAATTGTAGCAGTAATAGAAAATTGAATCAAAACTCACGTGGTGGTGACACACACCTTTAATCCCAACACTCGGGAGGCAGATGCAGGAATCTCTGTGAGTTCAAGTCCATCCTCGTTAAAAGAGTGAATTCTATGACTGCCAAGGCTATAGAGAAACTATGCTTCAAAAATCCATAAAAAAAGAAAAAGAACAAAGATCAGGAGAGCTGAAAGGGAGGGGCGGGAGGGAGATGATTCAGGGTTGAGAGCAGCTGTCCTTGGACCTAGGTTGGGTCTGCAACATGAAGGCTCTCAATCAGGAGAGGACACCCACTTCTGAAAACTGAGTGCCCACGTATGCACATGGTTCACATACACATATGTAATAAAATACATGCAGAAAATAAAATAACTCATTTTTTCATTCTTTCTTTCATTCTTTCTTTCTTTTCTTTTTCTTTTTGATTTTCAAGTCAGGTTTTCCCTGTAGGTGTGCAGACTGTCCTGGAACTCTATTTGAAGAGCAAGGTGGCCTGGAACTCACAGAGATCGGCCTGCATCTGCATCCCGAGAGTGTGGCATTAAAGGTGTGGGCTACTACCGCCTTCATAAATTGCTTTCTTTTGAAACCCGGCACCATTAGCTGGAGGGCTTGCAGTCTCCAACAATTTTCTGGGCCCTCCCCACATCAGTCACTAGTTAAGAAAATGCCCTACTGGATTGTCCTTCAGCCAGATGTTATGGAGATATTTTCTCACAAGGCTCTGGCATCTCTGACTCTATCTTGTGTCAAGTTGACTTCACAGGGGACAGGGCACATGAGAGACTGCAGGATTTAATCAGACTTTCACATCCTCTACCCGGCCCTTCTCAAATGAAGCCAGAAGGTATGTCCTATCCTAGCATGGTCCTGCACACCTTAAGGCAAAGGCAGATGGATCTCTGATTTCAAATCCAGCCTGATCTACAGAGTCAGTTCCAGGAAAGACAGGCTATACACTGAAACACTATGTCAAACACCAAGATTAGGAGTAGGAAGGACAAGGAAGGAAGGAAGGAAGGAAAGAAGGAAGGAAGGAAGGAAGGAAGGAATAAACAGAGGAAGGAAGGAAGGGGGAAGGGAGGGAGGAAGGAAGAAACGATGAAAAGAAGCAAGGAAGGAAAGAAGCTAAGAAGAAAGGAAGGAAGGAAAGTATATCTTACCAGAGACATACAAGAAGGCTCTGCTCTTTCTTATGTAAATGGGAATAACTGGGGTGTTAGATGCAGAAACTATAGCCCTGAATCTCAACTCTGGGGTAAGGTAAAGACAGGAGGTGTTGCTATCAGGGTTCCTACCCTTGTGCAGCACCTACAGGTCTTTTTCCCAGAACCATGCTCCCTTAGCTCCTTAATGTGAGTCCTCCCAGCATCTCTAGGGAACTCATATTAAGGAGGTCCAAAGAGTTTGCAGGATCTAAGCAAGCTGTGTGTGTCTGTACAAACACTGGGAGGCAGATCTCATTCATTTTCTCACATGCTCACTGCCTCCTTGGTTCACCTTCTATTTTCATAATTCATTCATGTGTCTGAGCTGCTAACTCTAAGGAATGACTTCTCACTCATTGTCAAACTGCTCATCCAGTCCCTATCTAGCCAGGCTGAAGCTGGTTTCTTCTCACCCAATCTAAACCCAGAGTCCATCATGAGTCCCAGAGGCTGAGCACATGAGCTTCAAATGTTTTTCCTGCGTCCACAGATACCCATGCCTTACCAAGCAAACAAACAATATTTGTTTATCCCTCAGAGTCATGTACATGTCCTGTATGCCACTTGTCTGTCTTACTGGTCTTTGTCTTTGTAACATGGGCAAAAATTGTATCTGTAGTCATTGATCAAATTTCACCTAGTTTTTTTTTTTTTTATCCAGCCCTACTTATTGAACCCAGGGCCTTGTACACATTAGACAAACACGCTGCCACTCAGCTATATCCCCAGCCCTTCTGAAATTTTTACATCTGTCTATAAATAAATTCCTGTAAACACATCTCTCAAATATACAAAAACAAGGCATGTATTTGTAAAAATCTCAAGCAATGCTAAAGGTCGCAAAATATGAATTTTGTGCTGGAGAGATAGTTCAGCATTTGCAGCACTAACAGCTGTTCCATAGGACCCAGGCAGGATCAGTTCCCATCTCCCACAGTGTCCCACTGACTGGAACTTGATTTCCAGGGCATGATACCCCTGTGGCCTCCTAGGGTACTGCATGCACACTGTTACAGATACACAGCAGGCAAAACACTAATACAGATTAAAAATTAAAGCAGGGTAGCGGTAGCAAATGCCTTTAATCCCAGCACTTGGGAATGTTGAGACATGTGGATCTCAAGTTAGAAACAAGCATGTTCTACAAG
Organism: Cricetulus griseus; assembly: GCF_003668045.3. NCBI lineage: Eukaryota > Metazoa > Chordata > Mammalia > Rodentia > Cricetidae > Cricetulus > Cricetulus griseus. The sequence continues at coordinate 107,784,637 of NC_048600.1, forward strand.
AGTTACTGCCAGAACGGCCTCCAAAGGCACAGAGGAACCCTGTCTGTGTTGGGTGGATGATTAAAAATAAAATCTTAACAAGGCAGTGGTGCTGTACACCTTTAATCCAAGCACTTTGGGGGCAGACGCTGCAATCTCTGTGAGGTGCAGGATAGCCTGATCTACACATGGAATTCACGCCCAGTCTTGGATACAAAGAGAAACTGTCTAGAAGGGAGAAAAACCTATATGTAACCACTAATACCCTGCTCCCAGGAGCTCATTTCCTTGCAGATTAATTAGGGCAGTCACTGTGGCCATAACTCAGGGTCTGGGCAATTTCTCTACCACTTGGCTGCAGCTCCAGCCCCTCTTCTCCCATTTAAATTTGAATTAGATCTCAACTAAGTCACTCAGGCTGACTTTAATCCTCCTGCCTCAGATTCTTGAATAGTTCAGAGGATAGGACTGTACCACAGCACCTGTCTGTTCTAGATATTATTGATATGTAGAGAAACACACATAGACATTTTAAAATGTAAAGGTGAGGTTTATTTTACAAACCAAAGTTGCTCTGAATGCCCCTTTCCTTCTAACTCTTAAACACAGACACAATGTAGGTCGGTACAGTAGATCCTTATTCATGCTTAGGTAATGGGTGTTGTTCAGTGTGGGTTCTCATGTCTTTCAGAACAAGCTTCTATAGGGCAATAAATGGGAACCATAGCCGAACCCCATCCTCCCCAGTGCACCAGTAGATGCAAACCCCCCTGCGATTTAGTGCACAGTCATCTCTGCACACTTATCTATAGAATTGCACCTGATCTTATCCTGAATACCAGACCAGATAGAATCCTGGCTTTATAATTATCGCTGGCATGAATGGATAGTGAAAGATGACCTCTGAAAGGGTGATATCTTTTCCACTCCCACCAACAGTACTCACTAAAGTGGTAAAAGAAGTCCATTCAGGGACTGGAGAGATGGCTCAGCTGTGAGGAGAACTGGCAGCTCTTCCAGACGACATGGGCTTCATTCCTGTCACCAACATCTCAGCCCACAACCACTTGTAACTTCAGTTCCAGAGGGCCCAACTCCCTAACAGATACACATGGAGGCAAAACACCAATGAAGACTAAAAATAAGAAAAACTGTTTTTGCAGGCACTGAGTTTGGGAAAAGCCACTCTCCCCAGGCCACGCCACTGTTGCTGCAAAGAATATCAAAGCCTTATATGATCAAAACCAAACAGAGTCGGGGAGGGAAAAGGAAGAAAGGGAGTAAGGAGGAAGGAAGAAAGGTAGGAAGAATGAAAGAAAAAAGGAAGGTAGGAAAGAAAGACCGAAGGAAGGAAGGAAGGAAGGAAGGAAAGAAAGAAGGAAAGGAGGAAGGAAGGAAGGAAAGAATAAAGAAAGGAAGGAAAGTATATCTTATCAGAAACATAGAGAGGGGCTCATCTCTTTCTTGTGTAAATGGGAAAACTGGTGGTGTTCCATGCAGAAACTATTGCCCTGGTTCTCAGCTCTGTGGTGAGGTAACGACAGGAGATGTTGCTGTCACCTCCCCTTCCCTTGTGCAGGACCTGTCGCTCTTGTCCCCAGGACCATGCTAACTTAGCTCCTCAATGTAGTCCCCCCAGCAAGTTCAGGAAATTCCTATTAAGGATGTCCAAAGAGCTTCCAGGTTCTAACCAAGCTTTATGTGTCCATACAAAAACGTGGAGGCAGATCTCATTAATTCCCTACATTTTCACTTCCTCCTTCATTCACCCCTTATCTTTCATCATTTACTCATGAGTTTGCACTGCTAAATCTCCTTAAGGAAAGACTTGTCACTCATTGGAAAACTGCTCATCTAGCCCTTAGCTAGCCACGCCCTATCTGGATGCTTCTCACCCAGTCTAAACCCAGAGTCCATCATGAGTCCCAGAGGCTGATGACAAGAGCTTCAAAAATATCTCCTGTGTTCCCAGATATCCAGGCCTTTCCAAGCAAACAGTGTTTCCTTATCCCTTAGAGTCATGTATGTGTCATGTTTGCCACCTGTCAGTCTGCTGGAAACTGTCATTGTAACAGGGCTAAAAATTATACCAGTTGTCTTTAGTCAAATTTCACCTAGTATTTTTTTATTCCAGCCCTAATTATTGAACACAGGGCTTTGTATGGGATAGACAAACACACTGCCACTAAGCTATATCCTCAGCCCTTCAGAAATTTCTACATCTGCCTATGAAAATATTCCTGTAAACACATCCCTCAAATATACAAAAGCAAGGCATTTACATTGTAAAAAAGTCAAGCAATGCTAAAGGTCACAAAATATAAAGTTTGGGCTGGAGAGATGGTTCAGCATTTGCAGCACTGACAGCTGTTACATAGGACCCAGGCAGGATCAGATTCCACCTCTCACACTGTGACATTGAGTGGAACCTGAGTTCCAGTAGATGATACCCCGTCTGGAATACTAGGGTAGTGCATGCAACTGGTACATAACTGGTACAGTTACACAGCAGGCAACACACTAATATAGATTAAAAATGAAAGCAGGGTACTGGTGGCACATGCCTTTAATCCCAGCACTCAGGGATGCTTAGACTTGTGTATCTCTGAGTTAGAACCAAGCTTGGTCTACAAGAGTTACTGAGAGGACGGCCTCCAAAGAACAGACAAACCCAGTCTGGGTTGGGGGATGATTAAAAATAAAATCTTAATAAGGCAGTGGTGCAGTACACCTTTAATTCCATCCCATTGGCTGCAGACCCTGGAATCTCTGTGAGTTACAGGCTAGCCTGGTCTACAGATGGAGGTCAAGGCCAGTCAGGGATTCCCAGAGAAACTTTTTAGAAGGGAGAAAAACCTAACCTAACCAGCAACCCGCTGCTCCCAGGAGCTCATATCCTTTTTAGAATCATTGGGGCAGAAACTGGGGCCCTAACTCAGGGTCTGGGCAAGTTCTCTACCACTTAGCTGCATCTCCAGCCCCTCTTCCCCCTTTTCAATTTGAATTAGATCGCAACTAAGTCACTCAGGCTGACTTTAATCCTCCTGCCTCAGATTCTTGAATAGTTCAGAGGATAGAACAGTACCACAGCACCTGGCTCTTCTAGATCTTATTGATATGTAGAGAAACACACATACACATTTTAAAATGTAAACGTGAAGTTTATTTTACAAACCAAAGCTGCTCTGAATGCCCCTTTCCTCCCAACACTAAAAGACAGACACAATGTAGGTCAGCACAGCAGATCCTTCTTCATGCTTAGGTAATAGGTGGTGTTCAGTGTAGGTTCTCATGTATTTCAGAACAAACTTCCATAGGGTAATGGATGGGAACCATAGCCAAACCGCATCGAGCCCAGTGCACCAGGAGATGCACACCCCCTGAGATTTAGTGCTCAGTCATGTCTGCACACTTATCGGTAGAATTGCAGCTGATCTGATCCTGTATACCAGACCAGTTAGAATCCTGGCTTTATAAATATCCGTGGCATGAATGGATAGTGCAAGATCACCTCTGAAAGGGTGACATCTCTTCCCCTCAAGTAACAGTACTGACTGAAATGCCAAACAAGTCCTTGCAGGGACTGGAAAGATGGCTCAGCTGTGAAGGGAACCGGCTGCTTTTCCGGAGGACATGGACTTCATTCCCATCAACCACATCTCAGCTTACAACCATTTGTAACTTCAGTTCCAGAGGGTCCAACGCCCTAACAGATACACATGGAGGCAAAACAACAATGAACACTAAAAATAAGAAAAAAATTTTTGCAGGCACTGAGTTTGGGGAAAGCCACACTCTGCAGGCCTCTCCACTGTTGCTGCAGAGAAATTCAAAGCCTTATACTATCTTCCGTGACAGGCAGGTGATCTCCTGCTGCAAAACAAACCCAGCTGTGGGACTTCTCTCGTGTCTGAAAAGGAAGGCTGACTTGAGTCCACTGCAGCAAACATAGCAAAAACAAGATTGAAGTGGAGGAAGCTAGCCCCCTGACACGCCCCAAAGCACATTCACCAGGATCTACAGTGTGTCTTCAATCCCTCTCCGGAGGGCAAGCAGAGCTCCAAGCTGTACCCCATGCTCCTAGGCAGGTGGTCCATGCACTCAGTCACCATTGCAGTTGGCAAGAGCTTAGCCTCTGAACTGGTTTCCATCACTACTTCCCAGCCAGAGGCAGAGACCAGTCAGTGAAACTTGAGTTTTGTTTTGTCCTTGCCTGTGCAGGTACAGTGGGATCTCTTCTGGAAGATGGCTTATTCGCTGCAGTTCAATCTCCTGTCTCCACCAGGCATAGAAGTGCCTCTGTAGGATGGCAGAGAGAGCTGTCCACTCAAGCTGCATTCCACCAGAACAATCTCCTCTTCCCACTGCAGGCTCCCTCAAAACATTTAGCTTGGGATTTTGGACAAAGACCATAAACTCTGCTCAACAGTTGGAGATGGACCGGGAGAAAAACAATGAATTAAATCAATGGATGAGACATGTCATGGTAGCATAGGTGGAGTCATTCATTGCAAAGTTTTGTAGAAGACCTGGGCTTGATCCAAAAACTTTGTGGGTGAGGTAGCTCAAACTGCTGTGTTTTCAGTGTCTCTCATTGGACCAACCGGGTCCTCAGGCATGAGGCTGTAGGGAGGAGGAGGTTCTACAGGCTTCATGACGACCTGCAAGGGAGAAAGGGTACTTAGCTTGCTTCAGGCCTGCCTAAGGAATGATGAAGTTGGTTGGCAGCTCTCCCCAGTCTTTTACTTCAAAAAGTTGGATAGCCAGCTATGAAACAAGTTAAGGATTGGGACAGAAAGACTCACCTGATCATAGGGTGGAGGGGGATCCAAGGTGGGGACCCAGATCTCTAGGGAAGCCGTGGTCAGTGCTTCTGGAGGTGTCTGATGATGGCTTCTGAGGTTCTGCTCTGGCTGTCTGCACTTGCAACAGAAGCACTTCATCAGGCCGCAGATGAAGAACAGATGCATCATGGCCAGGGAAACAAAAACCAGGATCCTGCAGAAGGAATGATCTCTCCCTGAGTGACTATACCACTCTTCTCCATCCCCCAACCCCATCATATTTCAGGTGGACCCTGCCCTGAATGGTACCCAGAAGGCCTGACCTGGCTTACCATGAAGATTCATTTGAAGAATGCCAAATGGTTTCCTTTGGCAGACAGCATCCACTCTCACAGCATCTGAATCCTTTTGGGCAGGTTCTGGTTAAGTCAGACAGAGATGGGGAGACACAGATGGCATCCAAATGTCACAACAAAGGGTCCATGCCTCCTTAGACACCTATACCCTCAGGTTGCAAGTCATACTCGTGGCTGTGGGGTACAGACCACCCTAGGTTCACTGGGAGGACTAAGCCTGGACATGAGACCTGAGTTCAGGGTTACTCAGGCAGGATGACCATGCTACTAAATCTTACAGGGCAGTTATGGGGTCTAGGTTATAACGGTAAGAGATTAACAGCAGATACAGAACTGCACCAATTATGCAATTCCCAATATTGGGTGGTTCGAGGGGCATATGGTTTCAGCAAAATTAGCAAGAGTGAGGAGGAGGTATCTGTGTCCTTCTCCAGGGCATATCTGAGCATACCATCACCCACCAACTAGACCCCACAAAACCCCAACCTTGATAGACTAGAGCTAATCCCATACTTACATGGTGTCACAGTTAGCTTTAACCTGTGGAAGAAAAATAGGCAGAGGTCAGACCTTAAAACCTGGGAGTTGGGTTTCTGGTATTAAAGTATTTGCCCAACACACATTAGGTGTTGGGGTCAATTTCCAGCAATGGCAATAAATCAGGTGTGCATAAACCAGAATAGCAGTACATGGCCACAGTCCCAAAATTCAAGAAGGCAGGAGAATCATTCATAGCTACAAAGCCAATTTGAGGCCCTATTGGATACCAGAATAAGAACCTTTCTCAAAAAGAAAAAACAGAGGCTAGTCTCAGATATCTTGGAATGAGTATCAGACTGACTCTGCCTCCATCTAGCTACATGTCAATGGCCAATGATTGGAGCCTACCTCTGCCTAACGTGTTTGTATTGATGGCATGTCTGACTCCCTCTCTTCTTCCCCCTGAGACAGGAAGGGTCTCACTATGTATCCCTGGCTAGCCAGGAATTCAGAGGTCTACCTGTCTCCACCTCCAGACTGCTGGATTAAAGGTGTGGAACACTATTACCTGGCTCACAGATAATTCCCCCTGCCACACCCACACAGTTTGGATTAGCCCAGGATTCCATCTTGTGTGGATCCCTGGCTCCAAATCTTCCAGAAAGCAACCTAAGGCCCAATCCCTCAGCTCTACATGTCCAAGGTAGAGGCATTTCTAACATTTTCTTGAATGCACTCAAGCCCCATTCATCCTCGTGTCCTTGCAGGGAATTAAGGGCCCCTATCAGAATTCTGTCTTGTCTAAGCTCTTAATTAGGTCTCTCTTCTACTTGTCCACAAGGCATCACTCTCTGGCCACCTCACTTAAAATGACAACCATTGCCCGCTGTGGTGGTCCTTGCCTTTCATCCCAGCATAGCAGAGGCAGAGGCAGGTGGGTCTGTTAGTTTGAGGCCAGCTTGGTATCCCTAGCAATTTGTAGAGGAGCCAGGACTATACCCTGTCTCAACAGATATGGAATGGGAAGGCAGCATTTGTCTTTGCTATTGATCATTACAATAGCATTTTAAGAGCAAAGACAATGGAACCAATGATGGTCACAGTCTTTCAGCAGCACTGTTCTTTAGTGAGGACAGATGTAGGAAGAAATTAAAGACACAGCAAGGCAAACAGGAACTCAGTCACATCCCCTGCTCTTCCAATTCTCAGACTCTGCCCACTCCCCACTCTGCTGGTCTCTCTGTATAGCCTCAGGTACCAGAACTTGCTCTGCTGAGCATACTGGCCTCAAACTCAAATCAGCCTGTCTTTGAGTCATGAGTGCTAGGATTAAAGGTATGAGCGGCTGTCACCATCACCCTGCTCTAGTATTACATTGAAGCCCTGGTAACAGTTGCGACACAGCCTCTCTTAAATTCAAGCTCACTTTCAATGCCAGGGCTGAGGTAGTAAAGGCAGATGTCTGTTGAGTTCAAGATCATTCTTATCAGAGAACTTCTATTTCAGTGAACTTCAACAGTCAGTGTAGTGTCCTGAAGTTCAAGCTTGGTTCTTCACCCCCACTGCATAACAGATTCTCAACCAAGATTGTAAATTTAAAACTTGTTCTGACCACCTCTCTGTTTGCAGGATAATCTGCCAATCCAAGACACTGAAAAGTTATATAGGAGGAACAAAAGCTTGGGGCAGTGCTCACAACCTTGCCTCCCTGATCCATGCAATTCAGAGACCAACCAGCCCAGGGCCAGACAGCCAAGTCTAAGCCAGAGGAAAGCTGCAACTTATCAAGGAAGTACAGAGAGCCTCCTCCTCCCTAGTACACTTGAAGAATCCCCATTGCGAGTCCATATATTGCAAGGTGACAGCCATCAGGTAACAGGGATATACAGATGCCTCACCTAGACATGAAGACCTCAAATTCCTCAGCATTATATTGGAGAAGCTAAATTAGAAACACTACAAAAACAGGGATCAGAGTTCCCATTCAGGTTTGTCGGTGGAGCCAGATCCCACTAACAACACAACCTGGCCAAAACTAGGGCCCCACATTTCCACTGAGCTCCCTCCAGGTCCCAACCCCAAATTTTGCCCAAGCAAAACAGAAAGGAAGTTGCTAATTGCCATTGGTTACAAGGAATTCCTGAGAAGGTAAATAAGGTACTGTCTTCGAGGCAAACCTCTGTCCCACTGGGTCCTCCAAAAGGTTCAGAAGTCTGGCTTACCTGGTTGGCGCTTACTGGTTGGAGACTGGAGAGCAGGCAGGAAAGCAGGCAGAAGAGCAAGGTGAGGGCACGGTCTGGGATCCTGGCCTCAGGCATCATGGCGAGGGGGTACCAAGATTTGTGTGCAAGGAAGGAGTGACAGGGCAACACTTTAACAACTTCCCTCACCTATGGGTCCCAGCCTAAGAATGGGGACAGAGATAACACACCTGAGATGGGCCAGACTAAGACTTCTAGCTTGGAGCTCAGGTAGAGTAGAAGTGGAGAGGAGCTGAACTTGCTTGAGTCTGAGGCATTGAGAGGTGTGATGCCTTGGTTTAAATAGTCAGCGGAATGAAGCAGAGCACTATGGGAATCCCTCTTCTGAGCAACATTTAAGTAGTTAGAGTAGGGTGTGGTGACCCCACCCTTTAATCCAGGAACTCAGAAAATCTCGGTGAATTCCCAGCCAGTATGGTCTACCTAATGAGATCTAGGCCTGCCAGTATTAAATAATAATAATGGTAGTAGTAATAGTAAATTAAATAGCAAAAGAACAAAGAGGGAGAGTGGGATAATGAGCGGGGGTGAAGATGACTGAGGGGTTAAGAGAACCTGTCCTTGGATCTGGGTTGGATTTCCAGCCTCTACACATATAATGGCTCTCAAGCAGGAGAGGACAGACACATCAGAACTCAGCGGGCACCGGGTATGCACATGGTTCACATATATATGTATATATGTATTTTATTGTATATACATATACAATAAAATACATACAGGAAATCTAGTAACTAATTTTTTGTTGTTGTTTTGTTTTGTTTTGTTTTTTTCGAGACAGAATTTCTCTGTAGGTTGGAGACTGCTCTGGAACTCTCTTTGAAGTCCAAGCTGGCCTGGAACTCACAGTGATCCTCCTGCTTTGCTTCCAGATTGTGTGAGATTAAAGGTGTGTACCACCACACCCACTTGGTTAAAATGCTTTCTTGAAAAACCGAGGATCACCTGGGTGTTGGTGGCACACGCCTTCAATCCCAGCACTTGGGAGGCAGAGGCAGGCAGATCTCTGTGAGTTTGAGGCCAGCCTGGTCTTCAGAGGGAGTGCCAAGATAGGCTCCAAAGCTACACATAGAATTCCTGTTTGGGGAGGGGGCCAAGATCACCCACAATGGTCTCAACTGTCCCCAAATCGATCACTAGTTAAGAAATGCTCCTGGCTGATAGATGGCTCAGAGGTTAAGAGCACTGGTTTCTCTTGTACAGGTCCTGAGTTCCATTCCCTGCAACCACATGATGGCTCACAACCATCTACAATGAGATCTGCCGACCTCTACTGGCCTTGAAGCAGATATGCAGGCAGAACACTGTACAATAACAAATAAATAATTAAAAAATAGAAATGAAATGCCCTCCAGACTAGCCCACAGGCAGATGTTATAGAGGAATTTTCTCACAGGGCTCTCCCCTCTTCTACTCTAGCTTGTGTCAAGTTGACTCTTCAAAGGACAAGCCACAGGAAAGGCTGCAGGGCTTAATCAGGCTGTCACACGCTCTATCCAGAGCTCATCTAAATGGAAGCAGAGGCATATCCTAGGCTAGCATGGTTGTGAACACCTATAAGCTTTATGTGTCTGTACAAAAACTTGGAGGCAGATCTCATTAATTCCCTACACATTCACTTCCTCCTTCTTTCACCTCTTATCTTACATCATTCATTCATGAGTTTGAGCTCCTAAATCTCCTTAAGCAAAGACTTCTCACTCATTGGCAAACTGTTCATTCAGCCCTAGCTAGCCACACGGTAGGTGGATGCTTCTCACCCAATCTAAACCCAGAGTCCATCATGAGTCCCAGAGGCTGATACAAGAGCTTCAAAAGTTTCTCCTGTGTTCACAGATATCCAAACCAAAGATGCTCTGAATGACCCTTTCCTCCTGACAGTAAAAGACAGATACGATGTAGGTCAGCGCAGCAGATCCTTTTTCATTGCTTAGGTAATGGGTGGTGTTCAGTGTGGGTGCTCATGTCTTTCAGAACAAGCTTCCATAGGGCAATGGATGGGAACCATAGCTGAACCCCATCCAGCCCAGTGCACCAGGAGATGCACTGAGATTTAGCATACAGTCGTCTCTGCAGACTTATCTGTAGAATAGCACCTCATCTCAGCCTGAATACTAAGCCAGACAGAATCCTTGCTTTATAAATATCCGTGGCATGAATGGTTAGTGCAAGATCAGCTCTGAAAGGGTGACTTCTCTTCCCCTCCCACCAACAGTACTGACTGAAATGGCAAACAATACCTTTTGGAACTGGAGAGATGGCTCAGTTGTGAACAGAACTTGTCCTTTGTGGAGGACATGGACTTAATTCCTATCATCCACAAAGCAGCTCACAACCACTTGTAAATTCAGTTCCAGACCGCCTAACACCCACATAGATACACATGGAGGCAAAACACCAATGAACATTAAAAATAAGAAAACAATTTATTGCAGTCACTGAGCTTTGGAAAAAGCCACTCTGTTCCGGCCACTCTACTGGTGCTGCAGAGAAATTCAAAGCCTTATACTATCTTCAGTGACAGGCAGTGACCTCTTGCTGCAGGTCAAAACCAGCCTCGGGCTTCTCTAGTATCTGAAAAGGAAGGCTGACTTGAGTCCACTGCAGCAAACATAGCAAAGACAAGGATGAAATGGAAGTAGCTAGCACCCCTGACGAGCCCCAAAGTACAGACACCAGGATCTATCTACACTGTGTCTTCACTCCCTACCGCCTCTGAATGCCTTTAGGATTACAACCTGCTGGCAGTGGAGTTTGGTTATAAAAAGAACAAGTAGGACAGTTTCTCACTATCTAGTGTTAATTCTTATTCTTATTCATCAGGAACTAATTCTGCAGTCTCAATGTGTAAGACAACTCTCTCTGCATATCGGTAATCAGTAAGTATATTAAGAGGTTCTGTAAAATCCATAAGCGCCATGAGAATTGCATATAATTCTGCCCTCTGTACAGATATATATGGACTTTGAACTACTTTACTTACTTCACCTGCTTTATAACCTGCCTTACTTGATTTGTTGGCATCAGTGTAGAAGGTAAGAACTCCAGAAATGGGAGTTTGTCTTACAGTACGTGGAAGAATCCAGACTGTCTTTTTTATGAATTTTTTCTGTCAGTTTTGGGATAGTTGTTGCTAATCATTACAAAAAATCAATAAGAGGTATTTGCTAATATTCATTATCCCTCCATAAGAAGGAAATTTCTTCATTAGTTAAAGGTACTATAATTTCCGCTGGATCTTTTCCAGGCAGTTGACAAAGTCTTAATTTGCCCTTTAAAATCAAATCAGAAATCTTTTCAATATATGTCTTCAACTTTTTATTCTGTTAATGTGGCAGAAATATCTACTCCAATTTAGTGTCTTTTTCTGCATCAGAATTCCAGAAGGATATTCTTTGGATGGAAAGTGTTGTGGCCTGGCCCATCTTAGCACCAAGCCACCGCAGCCATGAAGTTCAGCCTGAGTGGGGAAGTGTGGATTTGGAAATTTCTAGCAACCCAACAGAGACAAAGACCAAACACAGGCATTTTGTCATCTTTAGAGAGCTCTCAGTTCCATGCTGCAAAACTGGAGTCTCTTGTTTATTTAGCATCTTCTTGGCTGTTTCTTAAACATGCTTCCATGGCCACCAGGAGGCCATTTCTGTCCTTCCCTTGACTCCTCTCTAATAGATAGCTCCTAACCCTCAGTCCTCACTTGTAACTCCCACACCTAGCACCTCTGCCCAGGTGCTAGGTGCAGGCCTATTCAAATGCTTAGTTCTGTAGTGATGCAAACTAGCAGACATTCCCCACAGAGGCCATGCTGTACAATGGCAGACTGTCTATTCAATGCATACCGGATCTCCCAGTACAGGAACACCAGGAAATTTCATAATGGAATTTTCCTCCCTCCTGACAATTCCCCTCTCTTAAATTAATAATCAGAAACCTGTGCTTCTGCATCAGGATAGATGACTGCGCCTGTTTTAGGAGGATCCCTTCAACCTACCAGGGGTGCCCGTCATGGAATCACTCATTCTCTCATGTGTGTTCTGTCTTAGGATTCCCTAAAGGCAAGGAAAACCGTATCTGTCTCTGGCTGGAACCAGTCTCTGTAAAACAAATATGGTTAATGGGGGATGGACCATGGTCCAGCTCCAAATATTCCTGAATCAGAAAAAAATCCTCTGGGAGGTAGCACCTGAGCTCTCACGGCTGCAAATGTTCTCCTGCAGGATGGAGACATATAAAGGTTCAAATAGCCTTTTAAAACTCTGTGTGGGAATGCCTCTTGTGCAGCTGGTACCCATACAACTTAAGTTTGCTCTCTGAAACATATTTCTATCCTGAGTCTTGTAAATTACACATTATATTCCTGTTAGAATGAACTGACTTCTAGTGTCTAATAACATTTGCATAACAAATATAGTAAGGTTACAGACAATAACAATTTATATAGCAAGGTTACACCCCCCCAGACAATAACAATATCATCGTGAACATACATTAGAGTGAGTTACAATACAATCAAAAGACAATAAGATATTCTCACGACCTGTGTGGTATGAACAATTTTACAATTCTAAACCCTTTTCCTTTATTTCCTGCCTGTGGCTCAATGCCCTTTGAATCTTTCAATTTCTTGCTTAAAGTCCAAAGTTCTGAAATATATAAAGTTCTGAAATCAGGTTTCTAATATCATACATAGTCTTGGAATATTAACAGAAAAGTCTTTTGTTATAACTTGTTTATGCATTGTGTAGGCCCTTCTGCCACTCACTCTGGTTTATGCCAGTTTCCAACTATCCTAAAAGGGTCCTTTTTCCCATGGAAAACTGGCAAAGTAGTTTTGTGGGTCCAGATGTGGCAAGAAGGCAAGCTGTTTGTTGTCCAGTTCTTAGTCTGCTCCTGGATGAGCACTCACCAATTCAGAGACATGGATGTAGTCCATCTGTAGGGAGCTGGGAGTCTGGAAAGCATCTTGAAACTGGAACCGGATGTGTCTCTGTTCTTCCTCTGGCGGTAGGTTGGATGTCCTCAAGGTTCAGTGTTTCACTCCAGCTGCTTTGACGGTATCCCAAGGCCTCAGGTCCAATTCCTCTCTGCTCCACGCATCTTAGCAACCACTCATGCAGCCAGCATGCCTCATTCTCCACCTTTGAGAAAACAGAGATGTGCCCTCAGCCCCAAATAATTATGGGGTCTGGTCCCCTCTATTCATCTCTCCATTTGACCTGAGCGAAATTTGCTTGAGTTCTGTCATGCCAGAATCTGTCTGCAGCAGATTGCTCATTGGCATCCACAGTTAAAGAGTTTAAGATAAACCTTGGGTGGTTTAACGCATCATGTGGAGGCTGGGGCACAGCTCTTCCCTTTTTATCTTAGAAGCTGTGTTTCTAAGGAGCTATGAGCATGTTCTAAAATTCCTTGTTCTGGAGGATCACAAGGAATGTCTATCTGTCTTTTGATCATTTTCCCAATGAGTACAAAATAACTGAAATGCCTTATCATAATATCCATCTCTAAGTCTGTCTTTATAATTTCTGGGACTCCCATGTAAGCAAAAACATCTTAAAACAGTGACTTATAACATCAAGAAATCTGAATACATGTCAATCGCCATGTGTATGTATTTGTAACTTGCCAAACTCTGCAATGAGTAACATCCATTTTCCATACGTGGTTAGGCAGTGGACCTCGAGGATTCACCCCTAATTTAGCCATAGACCTATTGTGGACATATTCCATATTGTTTGATGATTTGACCAGCTGTTCTCTGATTAGGCCAAATTGCTTTCTTAGACTTTTGTTATTTGATGAAGAAAGTTACAAGAATGAGAGCTTTCTCTATTTAAGGCAAATCAACCAATTTTGTTAATTAATCTGTTGACTCATTCCATTTGGCTAGTAATCAGGAAAGGCCTTATTTAATAGGTCCAGTGTGACCCATAAACCCTGGCAAATCTCTCAGGTGAATAACATTTTGAATTTGTTCAAATAATATTCTAATCTGACTATTACTGGATCCTATGTATGGAATTGTCTCTATTACTTCAAGAGCCTTAAAGACATAGTGACTGTCAGTATACAAATTAAATGGATTATTTACTAAGATCTGAAAGACCATTTCAACAGCTTGACTTTGACCATTTGAGCTGAAGCCAGAGCTGTCTGCTCTAGCTATTCCTTTCTATCAATAACATATGCAAGCGGCTCTCCCATTAGAACCATCAGTAAAACCTAACATAACATTTTTTACAGGACTGATTTTACAATTTTGGAAATATAAAAGGATGCATTATTGTAAGTTACAACAGTCCATTAGCTAGAAACTGATTATCAATTCTTCCTGAAAACTGAGCAAAGGCAATCGCCCATGAATCATTGTTCTGAAACAACCAATTAAATTGTTGCTTGGTGTAAGGGACACCTATCAAACTTGGTCCTCTCCTAAAATACCTCCTAGGATCCATATTGCATTTCTGTACCATGCAGGCTATTACTTTACGATAAGGGTTTAATACTTAGGCTGTCCAGACAGGTAGTCGTACCCACCGTAATGGTTCCTTCTGCCATAAAACAGAAGTCGGACTATGCTTTGTGGGGAGCACATAAGCTTCCCATGGTTTTGCATAGTCAATATAATATATCTGTTGATGCTGAATTGCCTCCTCGAATTATAGAAATACTTGTCTAACTTCTTGTTAGCTGTCTGGGTAAATTTGGATCACTACCTCCTTATAGAATCTTATTGAAAGGATTTAAATCATCATTAGATGCCCCCCAAAAGGGAGTCAACCATTGAATATTTAATAACTTAAAACAAAAAATTGTAAATTACCTTTTCTAAATATTATCTATTAAACGTTAATTTAGAATAAAACATATGTCCTAAACATTTTTTGAGATTTACTTAAAGTTTCTGAGTCACATTTTCTAATCTAACCTTAGAAGCTGATAAGACCTCATTTGCATCTCAGCTGACCTGGTCTATTTTGCATTTGCAAAGACATTCCAGCTGTGAATCTCACAGGATGGCTCACAAACACTTTTTAAAATCATGTATCAACTTTTGTTTTCTAGATTTTACTCTTTTTTCCATAAAAATTTAGGAAGATCTGTATCCTCTCCTCTGCCAAATTTTACAGAATCATCCATAGATTCCTCCGGTCCCTAAGCTAATGCTATAGGCTTCTGCTATCTTTTTGATTGACTTTCTCCTAGGGTTCCTATCATTAAATTTTCCTGATAAGACATTGACTGACTGACTGGATGCTCTTTTTGACTACATCTAAAGCGATTTTAGTAGTTCTTTGACCATATCCGAGGCAATGTAAGTATCTCTCTAATCATACCCAAGGCAATTTAGGCATTTCCATTTGTCGGCATTCATACATTCATATTCACATCACGCTTCCAGGTGTGGCCACACCATTCATTCATAGCTTGCATACATCTCACATTTCTCCTTTTGCCTTGGTTATGATCAGTGTGTTGAAAAGAAAAGTCCTTAATTGAAATTTCTCCTAACAATAAGCATCCAAAATTTGAACAGATCTAAGCTTAAGTATGTTGCCCTTTCTTCTCCATAAGTCTAAAAACAGTTTCTGACTGGCTGTATCAATAGCATTACATACATTTGAGTAGCCATCAGCCATGGCGGCAGTTGCCAAGGCTGCAAGTTACTCCGAGGAGCTTCAGGCTGTGTGCCATCATGTCAGCCATTTTGTCCAGCCTGCTGCTACGCGGGCACGTGGTGGCACCAAGCCGCTGGCTGAGAGCTGGCAGACTGCGGCTGCTGCCAGAATTGAACTTGGCCTTAGCTCCACTTTTGCCCTCTGAGCCACTGGAAAATCTGTGGCTGTATTTCAGGCACAAGCCTGACCCCCTGTTTTCTCTTTTGTTGGGACTCTGTCTGACCTGGTGCCCTTCCTGATTAGGTCCAAAGCAACCCCTAGAAGGCTCTGTGCATTTCTTCTTCCCTATGCCTTCCTTTTCCTGTAGGAATAACATATTATTAATTGAACTTCCTGTAAGGCAGCCGTCATCGCTAATCCCTGAGTGTAAGCCAGGTCCATATCTGAAAACTTCTTAATGAATTTGCCTTCATCAGTCCTCTTCCTGGGAGGACTTAGGTTGTCCTGGCAAGTAATAGCATTCTATTAAGCTAGCAGTTTCACAATCAAAGTTTCAACGCCTGTGTCTCTAACGTTTTAGTATAATGTCCACACAGGCCTAGAAACCAATTCTGAACTAACTCCACAGGTCCCTGCCTGGTCTCTATAACAGATACTCCCCTCATGACTGGCAAGCGTTGGCTACACGCTTTCACTTTCCTAGGGGTGAGGCTCTTACAACAATATTCCCTATCAGCCTCTGGGTACAAATTGCTGTTGGTCCACACTGGACATAAGTCATTTTTAGTCCCTCGAGCTGTTTGAATGGTATTGGCACATGCATCCTGCTATGTACCCCTGAGCCTCTCTGTCTATCTGATCCAAGGAAACCTGTAAATTTCCCATCTCTTGGGAGAGCGATTTTGTTAAATCTTTCAAGCCTCTTAGCTCCTGCTGAATTTTACCATTGGGTATTTGCCTCTTTGTATTCCAGGTTAAAATGAAGGAGGTGAAGACTCCCTGCATCTTGGTACTTGTTAACTCTCTCTTCCTGCTCATCCCAATCATTTGTCCTGGATATTCTTTACCATCTAGCCGCCCCAGAGTAGGCTCTGAGTTTTCTGTTCTCCATTACATTCCTAGATATCTCCCGAGGGCCTGCGTTTATGCGAGGCCGACCTATGTCTTCCCAAGCCCCTGTTAAACTAGAAACACTGACAAAGTCTGATCTTTATAGGCAAAATTATTCTTTTGCATATTGGGTTTGCATTGTCATAAGCTATTGTATATACAATCAAATGTCTTACTGCCGGATCTGTTACTTGTAATTCTACTACCCTGGTCAATCAGTCTAAGAAGTCCTGGAATAGTTCTATTGGTCCCTGTTCTATTTTGATAGGAGCTTCCAGTCCCTCCCCAGGCTACCGAACCTTATCCCAGGCATTTAGTGCTGCTTTCCTGCATAGGGACAGTATATGGTCGCCATATTTAGCCTGAACCTGTGGGTCAGCATAAATACCCTCACCTAGAATCTTATCCAGAAGAGCATCATGACTGTCTTTAATGGCTTGACTCTCAAGAAGCTTCTTTCTTCCCTTATCAATGTCTTCCACTGGATTTGACAAGAATTCTCAAGTACAGCTGATACCAATCCTACCCAATCTGTGGGCATTACCCTGATAAGGTTGCCCATGAATGTAATATCTGGTTTAAGTGTGGGCTATGAAGACCATATGAGACAACTTATTCTTTAATATGCTTAAGATCCTTCAGCTGTGTAGGTTGGCCATACATAAGCCAGCTGTCCCTGGGAGTGTTTTTTAGCAGGTAGCTTTTCTACAGTTGTTGCTGGGTAGCCCAATGGTGTACTCGTAATGACAGTAGAATGATCAAGATACTTTGGTGGAGTAGGTGCCTCGGATTGGAGTGATTCTGTCTCCACATCATTCCAACGATCCTTGAGTCTAGTAATGATATCCTCATGAAAAGTTTAATCTCCTTAATCATAAAAGATTCTAGGCATGATAGGAAACCTGTAAATTGCTGTGACTGCTCTTCCACAAGGTTTTCTAGGTGTTTGATATCTTCGTCTCTAGCTAGCATCTGGGTGGCATGGAAACTGTGGTCCAGGAATTGAAGTTTATACTCGAGGTCATGATTTGCCTCAGTAAGCAACTTGATGGACCTCTCGAATCTGTCAGCCCTGTACTGTAGGTCATCTTGCAAACATTTGTACCTAGATTCAACTCTATTATCTACTCTCTCATATTTTTCAGCCATTGATTTAATGATATTATCCAATTGCTTAAAGCATCCTGGGTATTTTGCATTTTGGTATCCAGATTACAGACCAGAGAGCCTATCTGATTTTCCAGTCTGGTACATATTTTCTTTAGTTCACCATGGTTCTCTGACCGCTCTGCCTGTATCAGATAAGACATGGAACAAAGCCTATCATCAAGCTTCTGTTCTACATGCTGCATAAACTGATCATGGGTCAGTCTGGACTCCAAAACCTCATTATGTAAAGCTTGTATGTCCTGTAGGCAGGTGGTGACATTAAATTTCTCCTGGTTCCTGAGGTCTCTGGATAGTGATAATGTGTGCATTACCACGCTAACAGCTGTAAGGCATATAGGCCAATTATTGGCAGATCAATATCCTCCTGGATAATTGAATTTCCATTAGAAGCAAAAATGATACCAGTTGAGGCAAATGATAAGTATTCGGCCATATTTACCAGTCAGTTTCAACTGCAGATGTGGCAGGATATTTTCAGCTAGATGAATCAGGCTGATCCACTCCAGATGCAGCAACCCCCTTTACCAGCAGATGGCACAGGTGTTCAGTTGCGGTTGTTTTGAGTCAGACGTGAAAGTTCCAGAAAAATGCTAACAGAGCATGTTAAGAATGGATTGGGGATGTGTTTAGTATGTATGGGAAAATCTTGGAACAGTACTGGTGGAGACCAAGCTGGGCAGATGGAACTGGACGCGGGCTTGCGGCTGAGCAGGTGCAGACGGCAGCACAGAGACCTGGAGCTGGGAATGATAGCACAGAAGGGGGGCATAGCATTGTGCTGTCTTGGTGGAGGATGCTCCATTTTTCTGCCAGCGGTGGCAGGCCACAGAATCTGTGACGGCCTGCACAGAAAGGAAAAGTTTCTCTGTTAGGTTAGGCAGGACAAAATTGGACAAAACTTTGTTACTCGCTGCTCAGGGCCTTCTGGCACACACACATGGCTAGCAGTAATGAGTGTGTAGCCTGGGGTAGGAAAACCCACAGGGAGGCCTGTGAAAGATTTAAACTCTCCTGGCCTGGTGGATAGCGGCTTCTGTGCTGTGCCCAAAGGGCTCACAGGAAGCCAGAATAGCTGGTGGATTTCAGGCCAACAGGTATAACTAGATGACCCTTAGTCTGAAACATTAAGATATCTTTATTCAGGTAAACACCAGCCAAACGATTGCCAGAGCATGCCAGGGGCAACAAGGCAGACTGGCCAGAGAGAAGGAGCTCTGATATGCCTTGCAGCCCCTTAAAAACCTATCAAGTGTCATCCTGAACTCACCTTGACTACACCCTGACAGGCATGGTCAGGTACACCTGTAGCCAGCTTCTAGCAGGCATGACTTACTGTCCCCTAAAAGGGACAGGGCACACAAAGACTGCAGGGCTTAATCAGACTGTCACATCCTCTACCTAGCCCATCTCAAAAGGAGGCAGAAGTATATCCTACCCTAGCATGGTGCTGCCCACCTTTAAACCCAGCACTCCAAGGAAAAGGTAGATGGATCTCTGAGTTCAAGACCAGTCTATTCTACAGAGTCATTTCCAGGACAGACAGGGCTATACACAGAAACACCATCTCAAAATCCAAGAAGAGGAGGAGGAGAGAAAAGGAAGGAAGGAAGGTATATCTTACCAGACATATAGAAGGGGGCTCATCACTTTCTTGTGGAAATTGGAATACCTGTGGTGTTAGATGCAGAAACTATAGCCCTGAATCTCAGCTCTGGGGTGAGGTAACGACAGGAGATGTTGCTGTCATCCTTCCTTCCCTTGTGCAGTACCTGCAGCTCATTTTCTCAGGACCATGCTCCCTTAGCTCCTCAATGTGAGTCCCCCCCAGCATCCTCAGGCAACTCCTATTAAGGAGGTCCAAAGAGCTTCCAGGTTCCAACCAAGCTGTGTGTGTCTGTGCAAACACCGGAAAGCAGATATCATTCATTTCCTTACACACTTCCTCCCTCGTTCACCCTATGGTCTTTCATTATTCATTCATGAGTTTGAGCTGCTAAATATCAATAAGGAATGACTTCTCACTCATTGTCAAATTGCTCATCCATCCCCTTTCTAACAAGGCTGCAGCTGGCTGCTTCTCACCCAATCTAAACCCAGAGTCCATCATGAGTCCAAGAGGCTTAGCACATGACCTTCAAATGTTTTTCTTATATCTGCAGATATCCAGGCCTTTCCAAGCAAACAGTGTTTGTTTTTCCCACAGAGACATGTACATATGGTGTATGCCCCCTGTCAGTCTTACTTGCCCCTGTCTTCATAACAGGGCTAAAAATTATACCAGTTGTCATTGATTATATTTCAACTAGTATGCTTTTTTTGTTTGATTGCATTTTGTTATTTGTTTTTTTTTGAGACAGGGTTTCCCTGTGGCTTTGGAGGCTGTCCTGGAACTAACTCTTGTAGACCAGGATGGTCTCGAACTCATAGAGATGTGATTGACCCTACATCCCCAGGGCTGGGATTAAAGGTGTGCCAACCACGGCGCAGCTCACCGATTTTATTTTAGAATATTTTATTCCAATCCTAATTATTAAACCCAGGGCATTGTACACTTTACACACACACAATACCACTAAGCTATATCCCCCCCACCCTTCATTAATTTCTACATCTGCCTATAAATAAATTCCTGTACACACATCTTTCAAATATAGAAAAGCAAGGCATATCCATTGTAAAAATCTGAAGCAATGCAGAAGCACAAACAATATAATGTGTGGGCTAGAGAGATGGTTCAGCATTTGGAGCCATGACAGCTGTTCCATAGAACCCAGGCAGGATCAGTTCCCATCTTCCACACTGTGACTCTGCCTGGAACCTGAGTTCCTGGGATTATACACCCTAGGCCTCCTAGGGTACTTCATGCACACTGTGTGTTTGAGAGGGGGTGATTAAAATAAAATCTTAATGGGTAGGGATGATGTACATTTTAATCCCAGCATTTGTGGTGCAGAAGTAGGCACATCAATGAGTTCGAGGATAGCCTTGTATACAGAAGGAGTTCAGGAGAGGCAGGGATACACAGAGAAATTGTCTAGAAGGCAGAAAACCCATACCTAACCACCAGCAACCTGCTCCCAGGAGCTCATATCCTTTTAGAATCATTAGGACAGGAACTGGGACCATAACACAGGGTCTAGGCAAGTTCTCTACCACTAGCTACATCCCCAGCCCCTCTTCCACCTTTTTAGTTTTGAGATAAGATATCTCAACTAAGGCACCCAGGCTGGCTTTAAAACTCCTGCCGCAGATTCTGGAATAGTTCAGAGGATAGGACTGTACCACAACACTTGGCACTTTTAGATCTTATTGATACGTAGAGAAAAACATACACATTTTAAAAGGTAAAGAAGTTTATTTTACAAACCAAAGCAACCCTGAATGCCCATTTCCTCCCAACAGTAGAAGATGGACACGATGTAGGTCAGTGCAGCAGATCCTTCTTCATGCTTAGGTAATGGGTGGTGTTCAGTGTGGGTTCTCATGTCTTTCAGAACAAGCTTCCTTAGGGCCATGGATGGGAACCATACCCGAACCCCATCCAGCCCAGGGCACCAGGAGATGCACACCCCCATGAGATTTAGTGCACAGTCATCTCTGCACACTTATCTGTAGAATTGCACCTGATCTGATACTGAATACCAGGCCAAACATAGAATCCTGGCTTTATAATTATGTCTGGCATGAATGGATAGTGCAAGATCACCTCTAAAAGGGTGACATCTTTTACACTCCCAACAACAGTACTGACTGTAATAGCAAAAGAAGTCCTTTCAGGGACTGCAGAGATGGCTCAGCTGTGAGGAGAACTGGTGGCTCTTCCAGAGGTCATGGACTTAATTACTGGCACCCACATAGAAGCTCACAACCACTTGTAACTTCAGTTCCTGAGGGCCCAACACCCTCAATTACACATGGAGGCAAAACACCAATGAACATTAAAAATAAGAAAATAATTTATTGCATGCACTGAGTTTGGGAAAAGCCACTCTCTTCCGGACACTCCACTGGTGCTGCAGAGAAATACAAAGCCTTATACTATCTTCCATGACTCACACAAATCTGCTGCAGGACAATACCCAGCTGTGGGACTTCTCTAGTGTCTGAAAAGGAAGGCTGACTTGAGTCCACTGCAGCAAACATAGAAAAGACAAGGATGAAATGGAGGTAGCTAGCACCACTGAACAGCCCGAAAGCATAGTCACCAGGATCTACACTGTGTCTTCACTGCCTACCAGAGGGCAAGTCAGAGCTCCAAGCTGTACCACATGCTCCTAGGCAAGATCACCTCTGAAAGGCGGACATCTCTTCCCCT
This sequence comes from Cricetulus griseus, assembly GCF_003668045.3. NCBI lineage: Eukaryota > Metazoa > Chordata > Mammalia > Rodentia > Cricetidae > Cricetulus > Cricetulus griseus. The sequence continues at coordinate 107,806,711 of NC_048600.1, forward strand.
CCACCAACAGTACTGACTGAAATGCCAAACAAGTCCTTGCAGGGACTGGAAAGATGGCTCTGCTGTGAATACAACTGGCTGCTTTTCCGGAGGACATGGACTTCATTCCTATCACCCACGTAGCAGCTCACAACCATTTGTAACTTCAGTTCCAGAGGGCCCAACTCACTAACAGATATACATAGAGGGAAAACACCAATGAACATTAAAAATAAGAAAACAATTTATTGCAGACACTGAGCTTTGGGAAAAGCCACTCTGTTCAGGACATGCCACTGTTGCTGCAGAAAAATTCCAAGTTTTATACTATCTTCAGTGAAACGCAGGTGACCTCTTGCTGCAGGATAGAACTCAGCTGTGGGATTTCTCTAGTGTCTGAAAAGGAAGGCTGGCCTTGAGTCCACTGCAGCACACATAGCAAAGACAAGGATGAAGTGGAGGTAGCTAGCATCCCTGACGAGCCCCAAAGCAAGGCACCAGGATCTACACTATTTCTTCACTGTCTCATCTGAGGGCAAGTCTGAGTTGCACATGCTCCTAGGCAGGTGGGTCCATGCACTCAGTCACCATTGCAGTTGGCAAGAGCTTAGCCTCTGAACTGGTTTCCATCACTACTTCCCAGCCAGAGGCAGAGACCAATCAGTGAAACTTGAGTTTTCTTTTGTGCTTGCCTGTGCAGGTACAGTGGGCTCAGGTCTGGAAGATGGCTCAGAGTCTCTGCAGTTCAATCTCCTGTCTCCACCAGGCATAGAAGTGCTTCTGTAGGATGGCAGAGAGAGCTGTCCAATCAAGGTCTGCATTCCACCAGAACAATCTCCTCTTCCCACTGTAGGCTCCCTCAAAAGAGTTCTTTTGGGAGTTTGGACAAAGACCATGGATGCAGTTCACCAGTTGGAGAGGACCAGGAGAAAAACAAGAAATTAAATCAAACAATGAGACACATCATGATAGTATAGGTGGATTCATTCATCCAAAGTTTTGTAGAAGACCTGGGCTTGATCCAAAAACTTTGTGGGTGAGGTAGCTAAAAGGCTGTGTTGTCGGTGTCTCTCATTGGACCAACCGGGTCGTCAGGCCTGAGGCTGTAGGGAGGAGGTGGTTCTACAGGCTTCATGACAACCTGCAGGGGAGAAAGGGTACATAGCTTGCATCACGTCTGACTAAGGAATGATGAAGATGGTTGGCAGCTCTCCCCAGTCTGTGACTTCAACAAGTTGGATAGCCAGCTATGAAACAAGCTAAGGATTGGGACAGAAAGACTCACCTGATCATAGGGTGGTGGGGGATCCAAGGTGGGGACCCAGATCTCTAGGGGAGCCGTGGCCGGTGCTTCTGGCGGTGTCTGATGATGCCTTCTGAGGTTCTGCTCTGGCTGTCTGCACTTGCGACAAAATCGCTTCATCAGGCCACAGATGCACAACAGAGGTATCATGGCCAGGAAGACGATAAACAGGATCCTGCGGAAGGAATGATGTCTCCCTGAGTGACTATACCACTCTCCTCCATCACCCACCCCCATCCTATGTCAGGTGGCCCCAGCCTTGAATGGTACCCAGAAGGCCTGACCCTGGCTTACCTTAAGGAGTCGTTTGAAAAATCCCAAATGGTTTCCTTTTGCAGGCAGCATCCACTCGCACAGCATCTGAATCCTTTTTGACAGGTTCTGTTTCAGTTAGAAAGAGATGGGGAGACGAAGATGGCATCCAAAGTGTCAGAACAAAGGGTCCTTGCCTCCCCAGACACCTATACCCTCAGGTTGCAAGTCATACTCGTCACTGTGGGGTACAGATCTCCCTGGGTTCACTGGGAGGACTGAGGCCTGGACTTGAGACCTGAGTTCAGGGTTAGTCAGGCAGAATTTCCATGCTACTAAATCTTACAGGGCAGGTGTGGGGTCCAGGTCTTAACGGTAAGAGATTAACAGCAGCTACAGACCTGCCCCAATCATGCAATTCCCTATATTGGGTGATTGGAAGGGCATGTGGTTTCAGAAAAATTAGGAAGAGTGAGGAGGAGGTATATGTGTCCTTGTCCAGGGCATATCTGAGCATACCATAACCCACCACCAACAACAACTATACCCCACCCAACCCCAACATTGATTGACTAGAGCTAAGTCCCATACTTACATGGTGTCACAGTTAGCTTTAACCTGTGGAAGAAAAATAGGCAGAGGTTAGAATGTAAAAACTGGGAGTTGGATCTTTTGTCTTAGAGTATTTGCCCAACACACACAAGTTGTTGGGGTCAATTTCCAGCAGAGGCAATAAATCAGGTGTGCATAAACCAGAACAACAGTACATGGCCTCTGTCCCAGAACTCAAGGTGGCAAGAGAATCATTCAAGGCTACATAGCCAATTTGAGGCCTCGTTGGATACCAGAATAAGAACCTTTCTCACAAAGAAAAAAAAGAGGCTATTCTCAGACATCTAGGGCAGTGAATATCAGACTGACTCTGCCTCCCTCTAGCTCCATGAAATGGTCAATAATGGAGCCTACCTCTGCCTAACGTGTTTGCATTGATGGCATGCACTACCATGTCTGACTCCCTCACTTCTTACTGAGACAGGCAGGGTCTCACTATGTATCTCTGGCTAGCCAGGAAATCAGAAGTCTACCTGTCTCCACCTCCAGACTGCTGGATTAAAGGTGTGGAACACTATTACCTGGCTCCCAGATAATTCCCCCTGCCACACCCACACATTTGGTGATTAGGCCAGGTTTCCATCTTGTGTGGATCCCTGGCTCCAAATCCTCCAGAAAGCAACCTAAGCCCCAACCCCTCAGTTCTACATGTTCTAGGTAAAGGCATTTCTAACATTTTCTTGAACACACTCAAGCCCCATTCATCCTCATGTCCTTGCTGGGAATTAAGGGCCTCCATCAGAATTCTATATTGTCTAACCTCTTAATTGGGTCTCTCTTCTACTTGCACATAAGGCATCACTCTCTGGCCACCTCAATTAAAATGACAACCATTGCTTGCTGTGGTGGTCCTTGACTTTCATCCCAGCATACCAGAGGCAGAGGCAGGTGGGTCTGTTAGTTTGAGGCCAGCTTGGTATCCCTAGCAATTTGTAGAGGAGCCAGGACTAGACCCTGTAACAACAGATATGGAATGGGCAGGCAGCATTTGTCTTTGCTATTGATCATTACAATAGCATTTTAAGAGCAAAGACAAGGGAACCAGTGATGGTCACAGGCTTACAGCAGCAATGTTCTTTAGTGAGGACAGGTGTCGGTGAAATTAAAGACACAGCAAGGCACCCAGAAACTCAGTCACATCCCCTGCTCTTCCAAATCTCAGACTCTGCCCACTCCCCACTCTCCTGGACTCTCTGTATAGCCTCAGGTACTGGAACTTGCTCTGGAGAGCCTCAAACTCAAATCTGCCTGTCTCTGAGTCCTTAGTGCTAGCATTAAAGGTATGAACCTCTGCCACCACCACCCTGCTCTGGTATTACATTGAAGCCCTGGTAACGATTGTGACACTGCCTCTCTTAAATTCAAGCTCACTTTTCATTCCAGGCCTGAGGTAGTAAAGACAGATGTCTGTTGAGTTCAAGCTCATTCTTATCCATATAGGGATATCCTATGAAAACAATTTTATGGCAGGGTTAACATTCTGAACCAGCATTATTTCTGTTTCCATCTTATCCAGGTGATCTGAAGAGGGATGGTAAGGAGCCTGAGTTTTAGAAAGCATAGAGTGAGGTATAAGTTGGATTCATTAGCTCTTTCGGGGGGGAGATTGACAATGCCTAGATCTGGGTTGCACAGAGGGGTCAATAGAGGATGCTGGGATCCAAGAATATGAAGAGTGCCTTGAACCTTGTTTCCTACATGGCCTAATCAGAGAACTTCAATTCCAGTGATCTTCAACAGTCAGTGAACTGTCCTGAAGTTCAAGCTTGTGGGGGTTTTTCACCCCCACTGCATAACAGATTCTCAACCAAGATTGTCAATTTAAAAGCTTGTTCTGACCACCTCTCTGTTTGCAGGATAATCTGCCAACCCAAGACACTTAACAGTTATATAAGAGGAACAAGATCTTGGGGCAGTGCTCACAACCTTGCCTTCCTGATCCAATCAATTCAGAGGCCAACCAGCCCAGGGCCAGGCAGCCAAGTCTAACTGGAGGAAAGCTGCCACTAATCAAGGAAGTCCAGAGAGCCTCCTCCTCCCAAGTACACTTGAAGAATTCCCGTAGAGGGTCCATATAATACAAGGTCACAGCCATGGGGCAACAGATATTTACAGATATCTTGCCCAGACATGAAGACCTCAAATTCCTCAGCCTTCTATTGGAGAAGCTACATTAGAAACACTCCAAAAGTAGGAATCAAAGTTCCCATTCAGGGCTGTCCATGGAGCCAGATCCCACTAACAACACAACCTGGCCAACACTAGGGGCCCACATTTCCACTGAGCTCCCTCCAAGGTCCCAACCCCCATTTTGCCCAAGCAAAAGAGAAAGGAAGTTGCTAATTGCCATTGGTTATAAAGAAATTTTGAGAAGGTAAAGAAGGGACTGTCTTCTAGGCCTCTGTCCCACAGGGTCCTCCAAAAGGTTCAGAAGTCTTGCTTACCTGGTTGGCGATTACTGGTTCGAGACTGGAGAGCAGGCAGGAAAGCAGGCAGAAGAGCAATGTGAGGGCACGGTCTGGGATCCTGGCTTCAGGCATCATGGGGAGGGGGCTACTAAGATTTCGTGTGCAAGGAAGGAGTGACAGGACCCGACTTTAACAACTTCCCTCACCTTGGCCTCAGAATATGGGCAGAGTGAACACACCTGAGATGGGCCAGACTAAGGCTTCTAGCCTGGAGCTCAGGAGACTAGAAGTGGAGAGGAGCTGAACTTGCTTGAGTCTGAGGCATGAGAGGTGGAATGCCTTGGTTTAAGTAGTAAGCAGGATGAAGCAGAGCACTATGGGAATCCCTGGTCTGAGCAGCATTTAAATAGATAGAGTAGGGTGTGGTGACCCCACCCTTTAATCCCAGAACTCAGAAAATCTCAGTGAATTCACAGCCAGTATGGTCTACCTAATGAGATCCAGGCCAGCCAGTATTAAATAATATTAATGGTAGTAGTAACAGTAATTTAAACCAAAAAGTCAGGTGGTGGTGGCACACAGTTTTAATCCCATCACTCAGGAGGTAGATGCAGGAGGATCTTTGTGAGTTCAAGTCCATCCTGGTTTAAACAGTGAGTTCCTGGACAGCCAGGGCTACAGAGAAACCATGTTTCAAAAATCCGTAGAAAATAAGAAAAAGAACCAAGAGGGAGAGGTGATAATGAGGGTGTGGGGCAGAGATGACTCAGGGGTTAAGAGTACCTGTCCTGCATCTGGGTTTGGTTTCCAGCATCTACACATATGATGGCTCTCAAGCAGGAGAGGACAGTCACATAAGAACTCACGGGTACCAGGTATGCACATGGTTCACACACACACACACACACACACACACACACACACACACACACACACACACATGCAATAAATTCATACAGGAAATCTAATAACTATTTTGTTGTTTTTGTTGTTGTTTTTGTTTTGTTATGTTTTTCGAGACAGATTATATCTGTTGGTTGGAGACTGTTCTGGACCTCTCTTTGAAGACCAAGCTGGCCTCGAACTCACAGTGATCCTCCTGGTTTGCTTCCTGAGTGTGTGAGATTAAAGGTGTGTGCCACCACAGCCACCTGGCTAAATTGGTTTCATTAAAAACACAAGATCACTATCTCAGGGGTGGGTCACCCTCAAAGGTCTGAACTCTCTGCACATTGATCACTAGTATGAGTCAAGTTGACTCTATAACGGACAGGCTACAGGAAAGGCTGCAGGGTTTAATCAGACTGTCACATGGTCTACCCAAAACTTCTCTGAATGGAAGCAGAGGTATATCCTAGCCTAGCGTGGTTTTGAACATCTATAATCCTGGCATTCCAAGAAAAGGGCAGAGGGATCTGAGAGTTCAAGATCAGCTTGGTCTACAGAGCCAGTTCCAGGACAGAGAGTGCAATATAGGGAAACCCTGATCAAAACCAAACAGAGGAGGGGAGGGAAAAGGAAGAAAGGGAGGAAGGAGGAAAGAGGAAGGAAGAAAGATAGGAAGAATGAAAGAAGAAAGGAAGGTAGGAAAGAAAGAACGAAGGAAAGAAGGAAGGAAGGAGGGTTGGAGGGAGGAAGGAAGGACAGTATATTTTATCAGAAACATAGAGAGGGGCTCATCTCTGTCTTGTGTAAATGGGAAAACTGGTGGAGTTCCAGCAGAAACTATAGCTTTGAATCTCAGCTCTGTGGTGAGGTAACGACAGGAGATGTTGCTGTCACCTCTCCTTCCCTTGTGCAGCACCTGCAGCTCTTTTCCCCAGGACCATGCTAACTTAGCTCCTCAATGTAGTCCCCACAGCAAGTTCAGGAAATTCCTATTAAGGATGTCCAAAGAGCTTCCAGGTTCTAACCAAGCTTTATGTGTCTGTACAAAAACGTGGAGGCAGATCTCATTAATTCCCTACACTGTCACTTCCTCCTTCATTCACCCCTTATCTTTCATCATTTATTCATGAGTTTGTGCTGCTAAATCTCATTAAGGAAAGACTTCTCACTCATTGGAAAACTGCTCCTCCAGCCCCTAGCTAGCCACGCCCTAGCTGGATGCTTCTCACCCAATCTAAACCCAGAGTCCATCATCAATCTCAGAGGCTGATCACAAGAGCTTCAAAAGTTTCTCCTGTGTTCACAGGTATCCAGGCCTTTCAAGGAAACAAACAGTGTTTGCTTATCCCTCAGAGTAATGTATGTGTCATGTTTGCCACAAGTCAGTCTACTGGAAACTAGCTACAGACCTGCCCCAATAATGCGGTTCCCAATGTTTGGTGGTGAGAGAGGATGGTATGGTTTCAGCCAAAGTTGGAAGAGTGAGGAAGAGTTATCTGTCTCCTTATCTAGGGCATATGTGAGCATACCATCACCCACCGCCACCACCACCACCTATCCCCACCAAAACCCAAGCCTTGATTGACTAGAAGTATGTCCCATTCTTACATCGTGTCACATTTAACTGTAACCTGTGGAAGAATAACAGGCAGAGGTCAGAGCTTAAAAATGGGAGTTGGGTCTCAGTTCTTGGAGTGCCTGCCCAGCATACTAGGTGTTGGGGTCAATTTCCCGCAATATATCTGGTGTGGATCCATCAGAATAGCAGAACATGCTCACAGTCCCAGAACCCAAGGGGCAGGAGAATCACTCCAGGCTGGCTAGCCAGTTTGAGGCCAGATTGGATGCCAGATCAGGACCCTGTCTCCAAAAGAAATACCAGAGGCTGATCTCAGACATCTCTGGCAGTGCATCTCAGGCTGCCTGTCTCTCCTTCCAGCTCCATGTCCAGGGTCAATGATTGGAGTCTGCCTGTGACCACCATGTTTGGATTGAAGGCATGAACTACCATGTCTCACTCCCTCACTACTTCTTATTGAGACAGGCAGGGTCTCACTAGGAGCCAGGCTAGCTTGAATTCAGATGTCTAACTGACTCCACATCCAGTCTGCTGGATTAAAAGTGTAGAACAGTAATACCTGGTGATTCCCCTTGCCAAACCCAAACAGGTGGAGATTGTCCCTGGAAGCCACCTGGAGTGGATCCCTGCTACCAACACCTCCAGAAAACAAGCTAAGGTCGTCCACCTCAGCTCTCCATGTCCCCTGTAGAGGCATCTGTAGTAGTTTCCTAAACACACTCTTGTCCCATTCCTCCTCAGGTCCTTAAAGGGAATCCAGGGCCTCTATCAGAATTCCACCTTGCCTAAGCTCTTAATTAGGACTCTCTCTACACATATTCAAGACATCTCTCTTTGGCCGCCTCACTTAAAATGAGAGCATTGCCAGTGGTGGTCATCCTTGCCTTTAACCCCAGCCCATCAGAGGCAGCTAGATCTGTTAGTTTGAAACCAGCTTGGCTTACCTCACAATGTCTAGGGGAATCAGGACTAGACCCTGTCTCAACACATAAAGATGGGAAGCCTGCTTTTGTCCATGTTATTGATCAATACAACTGCATTTGCTGAGCAAAGACAAGGGAACCAGTGATGGGCACAGGCTCCCAGCAGCAAGGTTCTTAAGTGAGGACAGGTGTAGGAAGAAATTAAAGACACAGCAATGGGCCCAGGAACTCAGTCACATCCCTTACCCTTCCAAATCTCAGATTCTGCCCAGTCCCCACTCTCCTGGTTTCTCTAGTAGCCCCAAGTCCTGGAACTTGCTGCTTAGAACAGACTGGCCTCAAACTGAGATCTTCCTATCTCTGTGTCCTGATTGCTGGGATTAAAGACATGAGCCACTGCAACAACCAGATACAGTATTACGTTTAAGCCCAGGTAACAGTGGTCACACCGCCTCACTTTAATTCCTGCCCAGTTTTATTGCCAGGATTGAGGTAGGAAAGACAGACTTCTGTTGAGTTTATGATTATAGGGATATCCTATGTAAAAAATTTTAATGGCACGGTTAATATCCTGGACCAGATTTATTCCTGTTTTTTCCGTTAACCAGGTGATCTGATCTGGGATTGTAGGGAACTGAATTTTAGGAAGCAGAGTGAGATATTAAGCTGGATTTATTAGCTGTTACAAGGAGATTGAGAATGCCTATACCTGGGGCTGCATGAGGGGTCAATTGGGGATGCTGGGCCCCAAGAATATAAAGAGTGCCTTGATCGTGGGTTCATGCATGGCCTTGGAGAGAGAACTTCAATTCTAGTGAACTTCAACAGCCAGTGAACTGTCCTGAGCGGCAGGCTTGGTAATTCACCCCCAATTGAGCAGATTTTCAACCAAGATTGTAAACTGAAATGTTCTGACCACCTCTCTGTTTGCAGGAAATATGCCACCCCAAAACCTTGCCTTCCTGAACGATGAAAATCACGGATTCAACCATCTGCCCCACAGGGTCCTCCAAAAATTTTCAGAATACTTGCTTACCAGGTGGGCCCTTACGGGTTGGAGACTGGGGAGCAGGCAGGAAAGCAGGCAGAAGAGCAAGGTGAGTACTTGGTCCTGGATCCTGGCATCAGGCCTCATGGCAAGGGGCTACTAAGTTTCGGTGTGCAAGAAAGGAGTGACAGGGCCCGACTTTTACAACCTCCCTCACCTATGGGTCCCAGCCTCAGAATGGAGGCAGAGTTAACACACCTGAGTTGGTCCAGACTAAGGTTTCTAGCCTGGGCTCGGGTAAACTAGAAGTGTAGAGGAACTGAACTTGCTTGAGTTTGAGGCAGTGAGAATTGGGATGCATTGGTTTAAGTAGTAAGCAGATTTTAGCCGAGCACTGTGGGAATCCCTAGTCTGAACAGAATTTAAATAGTTAGAATAGGGTGTGGTGACACCAACCTTTATTCCCAGAACTTAGAAAATCTCAGTGAATTTACAGCCATTATGGTCTACCTAATGAGATCCAGGCCAGCCAGTAGTAAATAATAATAATTGTAGTAGTAATCAAAACTCACGTGGTGGTGACACACACCTTTAATCCCAACACTCTGGAGGCAGATGCAGGAATCTCTGTGAGTTCAAGTCCATCCTCGTTAAAAGAGTGAATTCTATGACTGCCAAGGCTATAGAGAAACTATGCTTCAAAAATCCATAGAAAAAAAGAAAAAGAACAAAGACCAGGAGGGCAGCAAGGGAGGGGCGGGAGGGAGATGATTCAGGGTTGAGAGCAGCTGTCCTTGGATCTGGGTTGGGTCTGCAACATGAAGGCTCTCAATCAGTAGAGGGCACCCACTTCTGAAAACTGAGGGCCCAGGTATGCACATTGTTCACATACATATATGCAATAATTACATGCAGAAAATAAAATAACTCATTTTTTCATTCATTCATTCTTTCTTTTCTTTTCTTTTCTTTTCTTTTTTTTTTGATTTTCAAGTCAGGTTTTCCCTGTAGGTGTGCAGACTGTCCTGGAACTCTTTTTGAAGAGCAAGGGGGTCTGGAACTCACAGAGATCTGCCTGCATCTGCCTCCCGAGAGTGTGGCATTATAGGTGTGAGCTACTACTGCCGTCATATATTGCTTTCTTTTAAAACCCAGCACCATTAGCTGGGGGGCTTGTGATCTCCCACAATTTTCTGGGCCCTCCCTACATCAATCACTAGTTAAGAAAATGCCCTATTGGATTGTCCTTCAGCCAGATGTTATGGAGATATTTTCTCACAAGGCTCTGGCATCTCTGACTCTATCTTGGGTCTAGCTGACTTAACAGGGGACAGGGCACAGCAGAGACTGCAGGACTTAATCAGACTTTCACGTCCTCTACCCAGCCCTTCTCAAATGAAGCCAGAAGGTATGTCCTAGCCTAGCATGGTCCTGCACACCTTAATACCAGCACTCCAATGCAAAGGCAGATGGATCTCTGATTTCAAATCCAGCCTGATCTACAGAGTCAGTTCCAGGAAAAACAGGACTATAAACTGAAACACTATGTCAAACACCAAGATTAGGAGTAGGAAGGACAAGGAAGGAAGCAAGGAAGAAACAGAGGAAGGAAGCAAGGAGGAAGGGAGGGAGGAAGGAAGGAACGAAGAAAAGCAAGGAAGGAAAGAAGCTAAGAAGAAAGGAAGGAAGGAAAGTATATCTTACCAGAGACATACAAGAAGACTCAGCTCTTTCTTATGTAAATGGGAATAACTGGGGTGTTAGATGCAGAAACTATAGCCCTGAATCTTAGCTCTGGGGTGAGGTAACGACAGGAGGTGTTGCTGTCATGGTTCCTACCCTTGTGCAGCACCTACAGGTCTTTTTCCCAGATCCATGCTCCCTTGGCGCCTCAATGTGAGTCCTCCCAGCATCTCTAGGGAACTCCTATTAAGGAGGTCCAAAGAGTTTGCAGGGTCTAACCAAGCTGTGTGTGTCTGTACAAACACTGGGAGGCAGATCTCATTCATTTTCTTACACACTCACTGCCTCCTTGATTCACCTACTATTTTCATGATTCATTCATGAGTCTGAGCTGCTAAATCTCCACAAGGAATGACTCCTCACTCATTGTCAAACTGCTCATCCAGTCCCTATCTAGCCAGGCTGAAGCTGGTTTCTTCTCACCCAGTCTAAACACAGAGACCATCATGAGTCCCAGAGGCTGAGCACATGAGCTTCAAATGTTTTTCCTGCGTCCACAGATACCCAGGCCTTACCAAGCCAACAAACAGTATTTGTTTATCCCTCAGAGTCATGTACATGTCACGTATGCTATTAGTCCATCTTACTGGTCTTTGTCTTTGTAACAGGGCTAAAAATTATATCTGTAGTCATTGATCAAATTTCACCTAGTATTTTTTTTTATTCCAGCCCTACTTATTGAACCCAGGGCCTTGTATACTTTAAACAAACACACTACCACTCAGCTTTATCCCCAGCCCTTCTGAAATTTTTATATCTACCTATAAATAAATTCCTGTAAACATATCTCTCAAATATACAAAACAAGGCATGTATATTATAAAAATCTCAAGCAATGCTAAAAATTCATAAAAATATGAATTTTGTGCTGGAGAGATGGTTCAGCATTTGCAGCACTAACAGCTGTTCCAGAGGACCCAGGCAGGATCAGTTCCCATCTCCCACAGTGTCCCACTGACTGGAACTTGATTTCCAGGGCATGATACCCCTGTGGCCTCCTAGGGTACTGCATGCACACTGTTACAGATACACAGCAGGCAAAACACTAATACAGATTAAAGATAAAAGCAGGGTAGTGGTAGCAAATGCCTTTAATCCCAGCACTTGGGAATGTTGAGACATGTGGATCTCAAGTTAGAAACAAGCATGGTGTACAAGAGTTACTGCCAGAACGACCTCCAAAGGCACAGAGGAACCCTGTCTGTGTTGGGTGGATGATTAAAAATAAAATCTTAACAAGGCAGTGGTGCTGTACACCTTTAATCCAAGCACTTTGGGGGCAGACGCTGCAGGATAGCCTGGTCTACACATGGAATTCACGCCCAGTCATGGATACAAAGAGAAACTGTCTAGAAGGGAGAAAAACCTATATGTAACCACTAACACCCTGCTCCCAGGAGCTCATTTCCTTTCAGATTAATTAGGGCAGTCATTGTGGCCAACACTCAGGGTCTGGGCAATTTCTCTACCACTTGGCTGCAGCTCCAGCCCCTCTTCTCCCATTTAAATTCGAATTAGATCTCAACTAAGTCACTCAGGCTGACTTTAATCCTCCTGCCTCAGATTCTTGACTAGTTCAGAGGATAGGACTGTACCATAGCACCTGTCTGTTCTAGATATTATTGATATGTAGAGAAACACACATAGACATTTTAAAATGTAAAGGTGAAGTTTATTTTACAAACCAAAGTTGCTCTGAATGCTCCTTTCCTTCTAACTCTTAAACACAGACACAATGTAGTTCGGTACAGCAGATCCTTTTTCATGCTTTGGTAATGGGTGTTGTTCAGTGTGGGTTCTCATGTCTTTCAGAACAAGCTTCCATAGTGCAATAAATGGGAACAATGCCCGAACCCCATCCTGCCCAGTGCACCAGGAGATGCAACCCCCCCTGAGATTTAGTGTACAGTCATCTCTGCACACTTATCTGTAGAATTGCAGCTGATCTTATCCTGAATACCAGACCAGATAGAATCCTGGCTTTATAATTATCGCTGGCATGAATGGATAGTGCAAGATGACCTCTGAAAGGGTGACATCTTTTCCACTCCCACCAACAGTACTCACTAAAGTGGCAAAAGAAGTCCTTTCAGGGACTGGAGAGATGGTTCAGCTGTGAGGAGAACTGGCAGCTCTTCCATACGACATGGGCTTGATTCCTGTCACCCGCATCTCAGCTCACAACCACTTGTAACTTTAGTTCCTGAGGACCCAACGCCCTAACAGATACACATGGAGGCAAAACACCAATGAAGACTAAAAATAAGAAAAACTTTTTTGCAGGCACTGAGTTTGGGAATAGCCACTCTCCTCAGGCCACACCACTGTTGCTGCAAAGAATATCAAAGCCTTATATGATCAAAACCAAACAGAGTAGGGGAGGGACAAGGAAGAAAGGGAGTAAGGAGGAAGGAAGAAAGGTAGGAAGAATGAAAGAAGAAAGGAAGGTAGGAAAGAAAGAACGAAGGAAGGAAGGAAAGAAAGAAGGAAGTAAGGTTGGAAGGAAGGAAGGAAGGAAGGAAGGAAGGAAAGAATGAATGAGGAATGAAAGTATATCTTATCAGAAACATAGAGAGGGGTTCATCTCTTTCTTGTGTAAATGGGAAAACTGGTGGTGTTCCATGCAGAAACTATAGCCCTGAATCTCAGCTCTGTGGTGAGGTAACGACAGGAGATGTTGCTGTCACCTCCCCTTCCCTTGTGCAGCACCTGCAGCTCTTTTCCCCAGGACCATGATAACTTAGCTCCTCAATGTAGTCCCCCCAGCATGTTCAGGAAATTCATATTAAGGATGTCCAAAGAGCCTCCAGGTTCTAACCAAGATTTATGTGTCCGTACAAAAACGTGAAGGCAGATCTCATTAATTCCCTACACTTTCACTTCCTCCTTCATTCACCCCTTATCTTTCATCATTTATTCATGAGTTTGAGCTGCTAAATCTCCTTAAGGAAAGACTTGTCACTCATTGGAAAACTGCTCATCCAGCCCTTAGCTAGCCACGCCCTATCTGGATGTTTCTCACCCAATCTAAACCCAGAGTCCATCATGAGTCCAGGAGGCTGATGACAAGAGCTTCAAAAATATCTCCTGTGTTCCCAGATATCCAGGCCTTTCCAAGCAAACAGTGTTTCCTTATCCCTTAGAGTCATGTATGTGTCATGTTTGCCACCTGTCAGTCTGCTGGAAACTGTCATTGTAACAGGGCTAAAAATTATACCAGTTGTCTTTAGTCAAATTTCACCTAGTATTTTTTTATTCCAGCCCTAATTATTGAACACAGGGCTTTGTATGGGATAGACAAACACACTGCCACTAAGCTATATCCTCAGCCCTTCAGAAATTTCTACATCTGCCTATGAAAATATTCCTGTAAACACATCCCTCAAATATACAAAAGCAAGGCATTTACATTGTAAAAATCTCAAGCAATGCTAAAGGTCACAAAATATAAAGTTTGGGCTGGAGAGAGTGTTCAGCATCTGCAGCACTGACAGCTGTTCCATAGGACCCAGGCAGGATCAGATTCTACTTCTCACACTGTGACACTGAATGGAACCTGAGTTCCAGTAGATGATAACCCTGGAATACTAGGGTAGTGCATGCAAATGGTACATAACTGGTACAGTTACACAGCATGCAACACACTAATATAAATTAAAAATGAAAGCAGGGTAGTGGTGGCACATGCCTTTAATCCCAGCACTCAGGCATGCTTAGACTTGTGGATCTCTGAGTTAGAACCAAGCTTGGTCTACAAGAGTTACTGAGAGGACGGCCTCCAAAGGAACAGACAAACCCAGTCTGGGCTTGGGGGATGATTAAAAATAAAATCTTAATAAGGCAGTGGTGCAGTACACCTTGAATTCCATCCCATGGGCGGCAGACCCTGGAATCTTTGTGATTTACAGGCTAGCCTGGTCTACAGATGGAGGTCCAGGCCAGTCAGGGATTCACAGAGAAACTGTCTAGCAGGGAGAAAAACCTATACCTAACCATCAACCCGCTGATTCCAGGAGCTCATATTATTTTTTAGAATCATTAGGGCAGAACCTGGGGCCCTAACTCAGGGTCTGGGCAAGTTCTCTACCACTTAGCTGCATCTCCAGCCACTCTTCCCCCTTTTCAATTTGAATTAGATCGCAACTAAGTCACTCAGACTGACTTTAATCCTCCTGCCTCAGATTCTTGAATAGTCCAGAGGATAGGACTGTACCACAGCACCTGTCTGTTCTAGATATTATTGATATGTAGAGAAACACACATACACATTTTAAAATGTAAACGAGAAGTTTCTTTTACAAACCAAAGCTGCTCTGAATGCCCCTTTCCTCCCAACACTAAAAGACAGACACAATGTAGGTTGGTACAGCAGATCTTTCGTCATGCTTAGGTAATAGGTGGTGTTCAGTGTGGGTTCTCATGTCTTTCAGAACAAGCTCCATAGGGCAATGGATGGGAACCATAGCCAAACCGCATCGAGCCCAGTGCACCAGGAGATGCACACCCCCCTGAGATTTAGTGCTCAGTCATGTCTGCACATTTATCGGTAGAATTGCAGCTGATCTGATCCTGTATACCAGACCAGATAGAATCCTGGCTTTATAAATATCCGTGGCATGAATGGATAGTGCAAGATCACCTCTGAAAGGGTGACATCTCTTCCCCTCCACTAACAGTACTGACTGAAATGCCAAACAAGTCCTTGCAGGGACTGGAAAGATGGCTCAGCTGTGAAGGGTACCGGCTGCTTTTCCGGAGGACATGGACTTCATTCCTATCAAGCACATCTCAGCTCACAACCATTTGTAACTTCAGTTCCAGAGGGTCCAACGCCCTAACAGATACACATGGAGGCAAAACAACAAAGAACATGAAAAATAAGAAAAAAATTTTTACAGGCACTGAGTATGTTTAAAGCCACTCTCTGCAGGCCTCTCCACTGTTGCTGCAGAGAAATTCAAAGCCTTATACTATCTTCCGTGACAGGCAGGTGATCTCCTGCTGTAAAACAAAACCCAGCTGTGGGACTTCTCTAGTGTCTGAAAAGGAAGGCTGACTTGAGTCCACTGCAGCAAACATAGCAAAAACAAGATTGAAGTGGAGGTAGCTAGCCCCCTTACACGCCCCAAAGCACATTCACCAGGATCTACAGTGTGTCTTCAATCCCTCTCCGGAGGGCAAGCAGAGCTCCAAGCTGTACCACATGCTCCTAGGCAGGGGTCCATGCACTCAGTCACCATTGCAGTTGGCAAGAGCTTAGCCTCTGAACTGGTTTCCATCACTACTTCCCAGCCAGAGGCAGAGACCAGTCAGTGAAACTTGAGTTTTGTTTTGTGCTTGCCTGTGCAGGTACAGTGGAATCTCTTCTGGAAGATGGCTTAGATTCGCTGCAGTTCAATCTCCTGTCTCCACCAGGCATAGAATGGCCTCTTTAGGATGGCAGAGAGAGCTGTCCAGTCAAGGTCTGCATTCCACCAGAACAATCTCCTCTTCCCACTGCAGGCTCCCTCAAAACTTTTAGCTTGGGATTTTGGACAAAGACCATAAACTCTGCTCAACAGTTGGAGATGGACCAGGAGAAAAACAATGAATTAAATCAATGGATGAGACATGTCATGGTAGCATAGGTGGAGTCATTCATTCCAAAGTTTTGTAGAAGACCTGGGCTTGATCCAAAACCTTTGTGGGTGAGGTAGCTCAAACTGCTGTGTTGTCAGTGTCTCTCATTGGACCAACCGGGTCCTCAGGCATGAGGCTGTAGGGAGGAGGTGGTTCTACAGGCTTCATGACGACCTGCAAGGGAGAAAGGGTACTTAGCTTGCTACAGGCCTGCCTAAGGAATGATGAAGTTGGTTGGCAGCTCTCCCCAGCCTGTTACTTCAACAAGTAGGATAGCCAGCTATGAAACAAGTTAAGGATTGGGACAGAAAGACTCACCTGATCATAGGGTGGTGGGTGATCCAAGGTGGGGACCCACATCTCTAGGGAAGCCGTGGTCAGTGCTTCTGGAGGTGTCTGATGATGGCTTCTGAGGTTCTGCTCTGGCTGTCTGCACTTGCAACAGAAGCACTTCATCAGGCCGCAGATGAAGAACAGATGCATCATGGCCAGGGAAACAAAAACCAGGATCCTGCAGAAGGAATGATCTCTCCCTGAGTGACTATACCACTCTTCTCCATCACCCAACCCCATCCTATTTCAGGTGGATCCATCCCTGAATGGTACCCAGAAGGTCTGACCATGGCTTACCATGAAGATTCATTTGAAGAATGCCAAATGGTTTCCTTTGGCAGACAGCATCCACTCTCACAGCATCTGAATCCTTTTGGGCAGGTTCTGATTAAGTCAGACAGAGATGGGGAGACACAGATGGCATCCAAAGTGTCACAACAAAGGGTCCATGCCTCCTTAGACACCTATACCCTCAGGTTGCAAGTCATACTCGTGGCTGTGGGGTACAGACCACCCTAGGTTCACTGGGAGGACTAGGCCTGGACATGAGACCTGAGTTCAGGGTTACTCAGGCAGGATGACCATGCTACTAAATCTTACAGGGCAGTTATGGGGCTCTAGGTTATAACGGTAAGAGATTAACAGCAGATACAGAACTGCACCAATTATGCAATTCCCAATATTGGGTTGTTGGAGGGGCATATGGTTTCAGCAAAATTAGCAAGAGTGTAGAGGAGGTATCTGTGTCCTTCTCCAGGGCATATCTGAGCATACCATCACCCACCAACTAGACCCCACAAAACCCCAACCTTGATAGACTAGAGCTAATCCCATACTTACATGGTGTCACAGTTAGCTTTAACCTGTGGAAGAAAAATAGGCAGAGGTCAGACCTTAAAACCTGGGAGTTGGGTTTCTGGTACTAAATTATTTGCCCAACACACATTAGGTGTTGGGGTCAATTTCCATCCATGGCAATAAATCAGGTGTGCATAAACCAGAATAGCAGTACATGGCCACAGTCCCAAAACTCAAGAAGGCAGGAGAATCATTCAATGCTACAAAGCCAATTTGAGGCCCAATTGGATACCAGAATTAGAAACTTTCTCAAAAAGAAAAACCAGAGGCTAGTCTCAGAATCTTGGGCTGAGTATCAGACTGACTGTGCCTCCATCTAGCTCCATGTCAATGGCCAATGATTGGAGCCTACCTCTGCCTAACGTGTTTGTATTGATGGCATGCACTACCATGTCTGACTCCCTCTCTTCTTCCCCCTGAGACAGGAAGGGTCTCACTATGTATCCCTGGCTTGCCAGGGATTCAGAGGTCTACCTGTCTCTACCTCCAGACTGCTGGATTAAAGGTGTGGAACACTATTACCTGGCTCACAGATAATTCCCCCTGCCACACCCACACTGTTTGGATTAGCCCATGATCCATCTTGTGTGGATCCCTGTCTCCAAAATCTCCAGAAAGCAACCTAAGGCCCAACCCCTCAGCTCTACATGTCCAAGGTAGAGGCATTTCTAACATTTTCTTGAATGCACTCAAGCCCCATTCATCCTCATGTCCTTGCAGGGAATTAAGGGCCTCTATCAGAATTCCATCTTGTCTAAGCTCTTAATTAGGTCTCTCTTCTACTTTTCCACAAGGCATCACTTTCTGGCTCACTTAAAATGACAACCATTGCCCTCTGTGGTGGTCCTTGCCTTTCATCCCAGCATAGCAGAGGCAGAGTCAGGTGGGTCTGTTAGTTTGAGGCCAGCTTGGTATCCCTAGCAATTTGTGGAGCAGCCAGGACTATACACTGTCTCAACAGATATGGAATGGGAAGGCAGCATTTGTCTTTGCTATTGATCATTACAATAGCATTTTAAGAGCAAAGACAATGGAACCAGTGATGTTCACAGTCTTACAGCAGCAATGTTCTTTTGTGAGGATAGATGTAGGAAGAAATTAAAGACACAGCATGGCAAACAGGAACTCAGTCACATCTCCTGCTCTTCCAATTCTCAGACTCTGCCCACTCCCCACACTCCTGGTCTCTCTGTATAGCCTCAGGTATTGGAACTTGCTATGCTTAGCAAACTGGCTTCAAACTCAAATCTGCCTGTCTCTGAGTCCTGAGTGCTAGGATTAAAGGTATGAGCGGCTGTCACCACCACCCTGCTCTAGTATTACATTGAAGCCCTGGTAACAATTGTGACACAGCTTCTCTTAAATTCAAGCTCACTTTCAATGCCAGGGCTGAGGTAGTAAAGGCAGATGTCTGTTGAGTTCAAGATCATTCTTATCAGAGAACTTCTATTCCAGTGAACTTCAACAGTCAGTGAACTGTCCTGAAGTTCAAGCTTGGTTCTTCACCCCCACTGCATAACAGATTCTCAACCAAGATTGTCAATTTAAAACTTGTTCTGACTACCTCTCTGTTTGCAGGATAATCTGCCAATCCAAGACACTTAAAAGTTATATAGGAGGAACAAAAGCTTGGGGCAGTGCTCACAACCTTGCCTCCCTGATCCATGCAATTCAGAGACCAACCAGCCCAGGGCCAGACATCCAAGTCTAAGCCAGAGGAAAGCTGCAACTTATCAAGGAAGTACAGAGAGCCTCCTCCTCCCTAGTACACTTGAAGAATCCCCATTGCGTGTCCATATATTGCAAGGTGACAGCCATCAGGTAACAGGGATATACAGATGCCTCACCTAGACATGAAGACCTCAAATTCCTCAGCATTATATTGGAGAAGCTAAATTAGAAACACTACAAAAACAGGGATCAGAGTTCCCATTCAGGTTTGTCGGTGGAGCCAGATCCCACTAACAACACAACCTGGCAAAAACTAGGGGCCCACATTTCCACAGAGCTCCCTCCAAGGTCCGTACCCAATTTTCCCCAAGCTAAACAGAAAGGGGTTGCTAATTGCCATTGGTTACAAGGAATTCCTGAAAAGGTAAAGAAGGGACTGTCTTCGAGGCAAACCTCTGTCCCACAGGGTCCTCCAAAAGGTTCAGAAGTCTGGCTTACCTGGTTGGCGCTTACTGGTTGGAGACTGGAGAGCAGGCAGGAAAGCAGGCAGAAGAGCAAGGTGAGGGCACGGTCTGGGATCCTGGCCTCAGGCATCATGACGAGGGGGCTACTAAGATTTGTGTGCAAGGAAGGAGTGACAGGCCGAGACTTTAACAACTTCCCTCACCTATGGGTCCCAGGCTCAGAATATGGGCAGAGTTAACACACCTGAGATGGGCCAGACTAAGGCTTCTAGCCTGGAGCTCAGGTAGACTAGAAGTGGAGAGGAGCTGAACTTGCTTGAGTCTGAGGCATTGAGAGGTGTGATGCCTTGGTTTAAATAGTCAGCGGAATGAAGCAGAGCACTATGGGAATCCCTCTTCTGAGCAACATTTAAGTAGTTAGAGTAGGGTGTGGTGACCCCACCCTTTAATCCAGGAACTCAGAAAATCTCCGTGAATTCCCAGCCAGTATGGTCTACCTAATGAGATCTAGGCCAGCCAGTATTAAATAATAATAATGGTAGTAGTAATAGTAAATTAAAAAGCAAAAGAACAAAGAGGGAGAGTGGGATAATGAGCGGGGGTGAAGATGACTGAGTGGTAAAGAGAACTTGTCCTTAGATCTGGGTTGGATTTCCAGCCTCTACACATATAGTGACTCTCAAGCAGGAGAAGACAGCCACATCGGGCACCGGGTATGCACATGGTTCACATATATATGTATATATGTATTTTATTGTATATACATATACAATAAAATACATACAGGAAATCTAGTAACTAATTTTTTGTTGTTGTTTTGTTTTGTTTTGTTTTTTTCGAGACAGAATTTCTCTGTAGGTTGGAGACTGCTCTGGAACTCTCTTTGAAGTCCAAGCTGGCCTTGAACTCACAGTGATCCTCCTGCTTTGCTTCCAGATTGTGTGAGATTAAAGGTGTGTACCACCACACCCACTTGGCTAAAATGCTTTCTTGAAAAACCGAGGATCACCTGGGTGTTGGTGGCACACGCCTTCAATCCCAGCACTTGGGAGGCAGAGGCAGGCATTTCTCTGTGAGTTCGAGGCCAGCCTGGTCTTCAGAGGGAGTGCCAAAATAGGCTCCAAAGCTACACATAGAATTCCTGTTTGGGGGGCGGGAACCAAGATCACCCACAATGGTCTGAACTGTCCCCAAATCGATCACTAGTTAAGAAATGCTCCTGGCTGAAAGATGGCTCAGAGGTTAAGAGCACTGGTTGCTCTTGTACAGGTCCTGAGTTCCATTCCCTGCAACCACATGATGGCTCACAACCATCTACAATGAGATCTGCCGACCTCTACTGGCCTTGAAGCAGATA
Source organism: Cricetulus griseus (assembly GCF_003668045.3). Taxonomy (NCBI): domain Eukaryota; kingdom Metazoa; phylum Chordata; class Mammalia; order Rodentia; family Cricetidae; genus Cricetulus; species Cricetulus griseus. The sequence goes on from NC_048600.1 coordinate 107,827,688, forward strand.
TGCAGGCAGAACACTGTACAATAACAAATAAATAATTAAAAAATAGAAATGAAATGCCCTCCAGACTAGCCCACAGGCAGATGTTATAGAGGGATTTTCTCACAGGCCTCTCCCCTCTTCTACTCTAGCTTGTGTCAAGTTGACTCTTCAAAGGACAAGCCACAGGAAAGGCTGCAGGGCTTAATCAGGCTGTCACACGCTCTATCAAGAGCTCATCTAAATGGAAGCAGAGGCATATCCTAGGCTAGCATGGTTCTGAACACCTATAAGCTTTATGTGTCTGTACAAAAACTTGGAGGCAGATCTCATTAATTCCCTACACATTCACTTCCTCCTTCATTCACCTCTTATCTTACATCATTCATTCATGAGTTTGAGCTTATAATCTCCTTAAGCAAAGACTTCTCACTCATTGGCAAACTGTTCATTCAGCCCTAGCTAGCCACACGGTAGGTGGATGCTTCTCACCCAATCTAAACCCAGAGTCCATCATGAGTGCCAGAGGCTGATACAAGAGCTTCAAAAGTTTCTCCTGTGTTCACAGATATCCAAACCAAAGATGCTCTGAATGACCCTTTCCTCCTGACAGTAAAAGACAGATACGATGTAGGTCAGCGCAGCAGATCCTTTTTCATTGCTTAGGTAATGGGTGGTGTTCAGTGTGGGTGCTCATGTCTTTCAGAACAAGCTTCCATAGGGCAATGGATGGGAACCATAGCTGAACCCCATCCAGCCCAGTGCACCAGGAGATGCACTGAGATTTAGCATACAGTCGTCTCTGCAGACTTATCTGTAGAATAGCACCTCATCTCAGCCTGAATACTAAGCCAGACAGAATCCTTGCTTTATAAATATCCGTGGCATGAATGGTTAGTGCAAGATCAGCTCTGAAAGGGTGACTTCTCTTCCCCTCCCACCAACAGTACTGACTGAAATGGCAAACAACACCTTTTGGAACTGGAGAGATGGCTCAGCTGTGAACAGAACTTGTCCTTTGTGGAGGACATGGACTTAATTCCTATCATCCACAAAGCAGCTCACAACCACTTGTAAATTCAGTTCCAGACCGCCTAACACCCACATAGATACACATGGAGGCAAAACACCAATGAACATTAAAAATAAGGAAACAATTTATTGCAGTCACTGAGCTTTGGAAAAAGCCACTCTGTTCTGGCCACTCCACTGGTGCTGCAGAGAAATTCAAAGACTTATACTATCTTCAGTGACAGGCAGTGACCTCTTGCTGCAGGTCAAAACCAGCCTCGGGACTTCTCTAGTGTCTGAAAAGGAAGGCTGACTTGAGTCCACTGCAGCAAACATAGCAAAGACAAGGATGAAATGGAAGTAGCTAGCACCCCTGACGAGCCCCAAAGTACAGACACCAGGATCTACATGTGTCTTCACTCCCTACCGCCCCTGAATGCCTTTAGGATTACAACCTGCTGGCAGTGGAGTTTGGTTATAAAAAGAACAAGTAGGACAGTTTCTCACTATCTAGTGTTAATTCTTATTCTTATTCATCAGGAACTAATTCTGCAGTCTCAATGTGTAAGACAACTCTCTCTGCATATTGGGAATCAGTAAGTATATTAAGAGGTTCTGTAAAATCCATAAGCACCGTGAGAATTGCATATAATTCTGCCCTCTGTACAGATATATATGGACTTTGAACTACTTTACTTACCTCACCTGCTTTATAACCTGCCTTACCTGATTTGTTGGCATCAGTGTAGAAGGTAAGAACTCCAGAAATGGGAGTTTGTCTTACAGTATGTGGAAGAATCCAGACTGTCTTTTTTATGAATTTTTTCTGTCAGTTTTGGGATAGTTGTTGCTAATCATTACAAAAAAGTCAATAAGAGGCATTTGCTAATATTCATTATCCCTCCATAAGAAGGAAATTTCTTCATTAGTTAAAGGTACTATAATTTCTGCTAGATCTTTTCCAGGCAGTTGACAAAGTCTTAATTTGCCCTTTAAAATCAAATCAGAAATCTTTTCAATATATGTCTTTAACTTTTTATTCTGTTAATGTGGCAGAAATATCTACTCCAATTTAGTGTCTTCCTTCTGCATCAGAATTCCAGAAGGATATTCTTTGGATGGAAAGTGTTGTGGCCTGGCCCATCTTAGCACCAAGCCACCGCAGCCATGAAGTTCAGCCTGAGGGGAAGTGTGGATTTGGAAATTTCTAGCAACCCAACAGAGACAAAGACCAAACACAGGCATTTTGTCATCTTTAGAGAGCTCTCAGTTCCATGCTGCAAAACTGGAGTCTCTTGTTTATTTAGCATCTTCTTGGCTGTTTCTTAACCATGCTTCCATGGCCACCAGGAGGCATTTCTGTCCTTCTTTTGACTCCTCTCTAATAGATAGCTCCTAACCCTCAGTCCTCACTTGTAACTCCCACACCTAGCACCACTGCCCAGGTGCTAGGTGCAGGCCTATTCAAATGCTTAGTTCTGTAGTGATGCAAACTAGGAGACATTCCCCACAGAGGCCATGCTGTACAATAGCAGACTGTCTATTCAATGCAGACCGGATCTCCCGGTACAGGAACCCCACGAAATTTCATAATGGAATTTTCCTCGCTCCTGAGAATTCCCCTCTCTTAAATTAATAATCAGAAACCTGTGCTTCTGCATCAGGATAGATGACTGTGCCTGTTTTAGGAGGATCCCTTCAACCTACCAGGGGTACCTGTCATGGAATCACTCATTCTGTCATGTGTGTTCTGTCTTAGGATTCCCTAAAGTTAAGGAAAACCGTATCTGTCTCTGGCTGGAACCAGTCTCTGTAAAACAAATAAGGTTAATGGGGGATGGACCATGGTCCAGCTCCAAATATTCCTGAATCAGAAAAAATCCTCTGGGAGGTAGCACCTGAGCTCTCACGGCTGCAAATGTTCTCCTGCGGGATGGAGACATATAAAGGTTCAAATAGCCTTTTAAAACTCTGCGTGGGAATGCCTCTTGTGCAGCTGGTACCCATACAACTTAAGTTTGCTCTCTGAAACATATTTCTATGCTAAGTCTTGTATATTACACGTTATATTCCTGTTAGAATGAACTGACTTCTAGTGTCTAATAACATTTGCATAACAAATATAGTAAGGTTACTGACAATAACAATTTATATAGCAAGGTTACTCCCCCCAGACAATAACAATTTCATCGTGAACATACATTACAGTGAGTTACAATACAATCAAAAGACAATAAGATATTCTCATGATCTGTGGGGTATGAACAATTTTACAATTCTAAACTCTTTTCCTTTATTTCCTGCCTGTGGCTCAATGCCCTTTGAATCTTTCAATTTCTTGCTTAAAGTCCAAAGTTCTGAAATATATAAAGTTCTGAAATCAGGTTTCTAATATCATACATAGTCTTAGAATATTAACTGAAAAGTCTTTTGTCTATAACTTGTTTATGCATTGTGTAGGCCCTTCTGCCACTCACTCTGGTTTATGCCAGTTTCCAACTATCCTAAATGGGTCCTTTTTCCCATGGAAAACTGGCAAAGCAGTTTTGTGGCAGTTTTCTTGCCAGATGTGGCAAGAAGACAAGCTGTTTGTTGTCCAGTTCTTAGTCTGTACCTGGATGAGCACTCACCAATTCAGAGACATGGATGTAGTCCATCTGTAGGGAGCTGGGAGTCTGGAAAGCATCTTGAAACTGGAACTGGATGTGTCTCTGTTCTTCCTCTGGCGGTAGGTTGGATGTCCTCAAGGTTCAGTGTTTCACTCCAGCTGGTTTGACGGTACCCCAAGGCCTCAGGTCCAATTCCTCTCTCCTCCATGCATCTTAGCAACCACTCATGCAGCCAGCATGCCTCATTCTCCACCTTTCAGAAAACACAGATGTGCCCTCGGCCCCAAATAATTATGGGGTCTGGTCCCCTCTATTCATCTCTCCATTTGACCTGAGTGAAATTTGCTTGAGTTCTGTCATGCCAGAATCTGTCTACAGCAGATTGCTCATTGGCATCCACAGTTAAAGAGTTTAAGAGAACCTTGGGTGGTTTAACGCATCATGTGGAGGCTGGGGGCACAGCTCTCCCCTTTTTATCTTAGAAGCTGTGTTTCTAAGGAGCTATGAGCATGTTCTAAAATTCCTTGTTCTGGAGGATCACAAGGAATGTCTATCTGTCTTTTGATCATTTTCCCAATGAGTACAAAATAACTGAAATGCCTTATCATAATATCCATCTCTAAGTCTGTCTTTATGATTTCTGGGACTCCCATGTAAGCAAAAACATCTTAAAACAGTGACTTATAACATCAAGAAATCTGAATACATGTCATTCGCCATGTGTATGTATTTGTAACTTGCCAAACTCTGCAATGAGTAACATCCATTTTCCATACGTGGTTAGGCAGTGGACCTCGAGGATTCACCCCTAATTTAGCCATAGTCCTATTGTGGACATATTCCATATTGTTTGATGATTTGAACAGCTGTTCTCTGATTAGGCCAAATTGCTTTCTTAGACTTTTGTTATTTAGATGAAGAAAGTTACAAGAATGAGAGCTTTCTCTATTTAAGTCAAATCAACCAATTTTGTTAATTAATCTGTTGACTCATTCCATTTGGCTAGTAATCAGGAAAGGCCTTATTTAATAGGTTTCCAGTGTGACCCATAAACCCTGGCAAATCTCTCAGGTGAATAACATTTTGAATTTGTTCAAATAATATTCTAATCTGACTATTACTGGATCCTATGTATGGAATTGTCTCTATTACTTCAAGAGCCTTAAAGACATAGTGACTGTCAGTATACACATTAAATGGATTATTTACTAAGATCTGAAAGACCATTGCAACAGCTTGATTTTGACCATTTGAGCTGAAGCCAGAGCTGTCTGCTCCAGCTATTCCTTTCTATCAATAACATATGCAAGCGGCTCTCCCATTAGAACCATCAGTAAAACCTAACATGGCATTTTTTACAGGACTGATTTTACAATTTTGGAAATATAAAAGGATGCATTATTGTAAGTGACAACAGTCCATTAGCTAGAAACTGATTATCAATTCTTCCTGAAAACTGAGCAAAGGCAATCGCCCATGAATCATTGTTCTGAAACAACCAATTAAATTGTTGCTTGGTGTAGGGGACACGTATCAAACTTGGATCTCTCCTAAAATACCACCTAGGATCCATATTGCATTTCTGTACCAAGCAGGCTATTACTTTACGATAAGGGTTTAATACTTAGGCTGTCCAGACAGGTAGTCGTAACCACCGTAATGGTTCCTTCTGCTATAAAACAGAAGTCGGACTATGCTTTGTGGGGGGCACATAAGCTTCCCATGGTTTTGCATAGTCAATATAATACATCTGTTGATGCTGAATTGCCCCCTCGAATTATAGAAATACGTGTCTACCTTCTTAGTTAGCTGTCTGGGTAAATTTGGATCACTACCTCCTTATAGAATCTTATTGAAAGGATTTAAATCATCATTAGATGCCCCCCAAAAGGGAGTCAACCATTGAATATTTAATAACTTAAAACAAAAAATTATAAATTACCTTTTCTAATTGTTATCTATTAAACGTTAATTTAGAATAAAACATATGTCTAAACATTTTTTGAGATTTACTTAAAGTTTCTGAGTCACATTTTCAAATCTAACTTTAGAAGCTGATAAGACCTCATTTGCATCTCAGCTGACCTGGTCTATTTTGCATTTGCAAAGACATTCAAGCTGTGAATCTGACAGGATGGCTCTCTCCTGAGGCTTCTTTTCACAAACCCTTTTTAAAATCATGTATCACCTTTTGTTTTCTAGATTTTCCTTTTTTAACCATAAAAATTTAGGAAGATCTGTATCCTCTCCTCTGCCAAATTTTACAGAATCATCCATAGATTCCTCCCATCGCTAAGCTATTGCTATAGGCTTCTGCTATCTTTTTGATTGACTTTCTCCTAGGGTTCAAATCATTAAATTTTCCTGTTAAGACATTGACTGACTGACTGGATGCTCTTTTTGACTACATCTAAAGCGATTTTCATAGTTTTTTTAACCATATCCGAGGCAATGTAAGTATCTCTCTAATCATACCCAAGGCAATTTAGGCATTTCCATTTGTCGGCATTCATAAATTCATATTCACATCACGCTTCCAGGTGTGGCCACACCATTCATTCATAGCTTGCATACATCTCACATTTCTCCTTTTGCCTTGGTTATGATCAGTGTGTTGAAAAGAAAAGTCCTTAATTGAAATTTCTCCTAAAAATAAGCATCCAAAATTTGAACAGATCTAAGCTTAAGTATGTTGCCCTTTCTTCTCCATAAGTCTAAAAACAGTTTCTGACTAGCTGTATCAATAGCATTATATACATTTGAGTAGCCATCAGCCATGGCGGCAGTTGCCAAGGCTGCAAGTTACCCCGAGGAGCTTCAGGCTGTGCGCCACCTTGACAGCCATTTTGTCCAGCCTGCCACTAAGCAGGCACGTGGTGGCACCAAGCTGCTGGCTGAGAGCTGGTGGACTGCGCCTGCCGCCATAATTGAACTTGGCCTTAGCTCGACTTTTGCCCTCTGAGCCGCTGGAAAATCTGTGGTGGTATTTCAGGCACAAGCCTGATCCCCTATTTTCTCTTTTGTTGGGACTCTGTCTGACCTGGTGCCCTTCCTGATTAGGTCCAAAGCAACCTCTAGAAGGCTCTGTGCATTTCTTCTTCCCTATGCCTTCCTTTTCCTGTAGGAATAACATATTATTAACTGAAGTTCCTGTAAGGCAGCCACCATCGCTAATTCCTGAGTGTAAGCTAGGTCCATATCTGAAAAATTCTTAATGAATTTGCCTTCATCAGTCCTCTTCCGGGGAGGACTTAGCGTGTCCTGGCAAGTAACAGCATTCTCATAAGCTAGCTGTTTCACAATCAAAGTGTCAACACCCGTGTCTCTAACTTTTCTGTATAATGTCCACACAGGCCTAGAAACCAATTCTGAACTAACTCCACAGGTCCCTGCCTGGTCTCTATAACAAATACTCTCCTCCTGACCAGCAGGCCTTGGCTACCCGTTTTCACCTTCCAAGGGGTGAGGCTTCTATATCAATATTCCCTATCAGCTTCTGGGTAAACATTGCTGTTGGTCCATACTGGACATAAGTCATTTTTAGTCCCTCGAGCTGTTTGAATGGTATTGGCACATGCATCCTGCTATGTACCCCTGAGTCTCTCTGTCTCTCTGATCCAAGGAAACCTGTAAATTTCCCATCTCCTGGGAGAGCGATTTTGTTAAATCTTTCAAGCCTCTTAGCTCCTGCTGAATTTTACCATTGGGTATTTGCCTCTTTGTATTCCCAGTTTAAAATGAAGGAGGTGAGGACTGGCTACATCTTGGTACTTGTTGACTCTCTCTTCCTGCTCATCCCAATCATTTGTCCTGCATATTCTTTACCATACAGGCTCCCCTTAGTAGGCTCAGAGTTTTCTGCTCTCCATTACATTCCTAGATATCTCCCGAGGGGCTGCATGTATGCGAGGGTGCACCTATGTCTTCCCAAGCACCGGTGCAACTTGAAACACTGACAGAGTCTGATCTTTAAAGACAAAAGTATTCTTTTGCATATTGGGTTTGCATTGTCATAAGCTATTGTATATACAATCAAATGTCTTACTGCCAGATCTGTTACTTGTAATTCTACTACCCTGGTCAATCAGTTAAGAAGTCCTGGAATAGTTCTATTGGTCCCTGTTCTATTTTGATAGGAGCTTCCAGTCCCTCCCCTGGCTCACGAACCTTATCCCAGGTATTTAGTGCTGCTTTCCTGCATAGGGACAGTATATGGTCGCCATATTCAGCCTGAACCTGTGGGTCAGCATAAATACCCTCACCTAGAATCTTATCCAGAAGAGGGTCATGACTGTCTTTAATGGCTTGATGCTCAAGAAGCATCTTTCTTCCCTTATCAATGTCTTCCACTGGATTTGACAAGAATTCTCAAGTACAGCTGATACCAATCCTACCCAATCTGTGGGCATTACCTGATAAGGTTGCCCATGAATGTAATAGCTGGTTTAAGTATGGGCTATGAAGACCATATGAGACAACTTATTCTTTAATATGCTTAAGATCCTTCAGCTGTGTAGGTTGGCCATGCATAAGCCAGCTGTCCCTGGGAGTGTTTTTTAGTAGGTAGCTTTAGATTTAGTGCACAGGGTTCTCTGCAGACTTATCTGTAGAATTGCACCTGATCTGATCCTGAATACCAGGCCAGACATAGAATCCTGGCTTTATAATTATGTCTGGCATGAATGAATAGTGCAAGATCACCTCTAAAAGGGTGACATCTTATCCACTCCCAACAACAGTACTGACTGAAATGGCAAAAGAAGTCCTTTCAGGGACTTCAGAGAGGGCTAAGCTGTGAGGAGAACTGGTGGCTCTTCCAGAGGTCATGGACTTCATTACTGGCACCCACATAGAAGCTCACAACCACTTGGAACTTCAGTTCCTGAGGGCCCAATGCCCTCACAGATAAACATGGAGGCAAAACACCAATGAACATTTAAAATAAGAAAACAATTTATTGCAGGCACTGAGTTTGGGAAAAGCCACTCTCTTCGGGCCACTCCACTGTTGCTGCAGAGAAATTCAAAGCCTTATACTATCTTCCGTGACACGCAGATGATCTGGGCAGGACAATACCCAGCTGTGGGACTTCTCTAGTGTCTGAAAAGGAAGGCTGACTTGAGTCCACTGCAGCAAACATAGCAAAGACAAGGATGAAATGGAAGTAGCTAGCATCCCTGAAGAGCCCCAAAGCACAGTCACCAGGATCTACACTGTGTCTTCAATCCCTCTCCGGAGGGCAAGCAGAGCTCCAAGCTGTACCACATGCTCCTAGGCAGGGGGTCCATGCACTCAGTCACCATTGCAGTTGGCAAGAGCTTAGCCTCTGAACTGGTTTCCATCACTACTTCCCAGCCAGAGGCAGAGACCAGTCAGTGAAACTTGAGTTTTTTTTTTTGCTTGCCTGTGCAGGTACAGTGTGCTCGGTTCTGGGAAGATGGCTCAGAGTCGCTGCAGTTCAATCTCTTGTCTCCGCCATGCATAGAAGTGCCTCTCTATGATGGCAGAGAGAGCTTTCCAGTCAAAGTCTACATTCGACCTAAACAATCTCCTCTTCCCACTGCAGGCTCCCTCAAAAGTCTTAAGCTTGGGAGTGTGGACAAAGACCATAAATCCAGATCAGCAGTTCCACAGGGACCGGGAGAAAAACAATTAATTAAATCAAAGGAGGAGACACATCATGGTAGTATAGGTGGAGTCATTCATTCCAAAGTTTTGTAGAAGACCTGGGCTTCATCCAAAAACTTAGTGGGTGAGGTAGCTCAAACGGCTGTGTTGTCAGTGTCTCTCATTGGACCAGCAGGGTCCTCAGGCCTGAGGCTGTAGGGAGGAGGTGGTTCTACAGGCTTCATGACGACCTGCAGGGGAGAAAGAGTACTTAGCTTGCATCAGGCCTGTCTAACGAATGAAGAAGTTGGTTGGCAGCCCTCCCCAGTCTGTTACTTCAGCAAGTTGTATAGCCAGCTCTGAAACAAGTTAAGGATTGGGACAGAAAGACTCACCTGATCATAGGGTGGTGGGGGATCTAAGCTGGGGACCCAGATCTCTAGGGAAGCCGTGGTCGGTGCTTCTGGAAGTATCTGATGTTTGCTTCTGAGGTTCTGCTCTGGCTGTCTCCACTTGGGACAGAAGCACTTCATCAGGCCACAGATGCACAACAAAGGTAACAAGGCCAGTAAGACAATCAAGGCCAGGATCCTGGGGTAGGAATGATGTCTCCCTGAGTGACTATACAACTCTCCTCCATCACCTACCCCCATCCTATTTCAGGTGGACACAACCCGGAATGGTACCCAGAAGACCTGACCCTGGCTTACCTTAAATCATCGTTTGAATAATTCCAAATGGTTTTCTTTGGCAGGCAGCATCCACTCTCACAGCATCTGAATCCTTTTGGACAGGTTCTGTTTCAGTCAGAAAGAGATGGGGCGACAAAGATGGCATCCAAAGTGTCAGAATAAAGGGTCCTTGCTTCCCCAGACACCTATACCCTCAGGTTGCAAGTCATACTCGTCAGCTGTGGGGTACAGATATCCATGGGTTTACTGGGAGGACTGAGGCCTGGACTTGAGACCTGAGTTCAGGGTAAGTCACACAGAATTTCCAAGCTACTAAATCTTACAGGGCAGGTGTGGGGCTCCAGGTCATAATGGTAAGAGAGTGACAGTAGCTATAGACCTGCCCCAATCATGCAATTCCCAATATTGGGTGGTTGGAAGGGCATGTGGTTTCAGAAAAATTAGCAAGAGTGAGGAGGAGGTATCTGTGTCCTTATGCAGGGCATATCTGAGCATACCATAACCCACCACCACCACCACCAACTACACCCCACCCAACCCCAACATTGATTGACTAGAGCTAAGTCCCCATACTTACATGGTGTCACAGTTAGCTTTAACCTGTGGAAGAAAAATAGGCATAGATTAGAACTTAAAAACTGGGAGTTGGGTCTTTTGTCTTAGAGTATTTGCCCAACACACACTAGGTGTTGGGGTCAATTTCCAGCCATGGCAATAAATCAGGTGTGCATAAACCAGCATAGCAGTACATGGCCAGTCCCAGAAATCAAGGAGGCAGGAGAATCATACAAGACTGCATAGCCAATTGGAGGCCTTTCATCCCAGCATAGCAGAGGCAGAGGCAGGTGGGTCTGTTAGTTTGATGCCAGCTTGGTATCCCTAGCAATTTGTAGAGGAGCCAGGACTAGACCCTGTCAAAACAGATATGGAATGGGCAGGCAGCATTTGTCTTTGCTATTGATCATTACAATAGCATTTTAAGAGCAAAGACAAGGGAACCAGTGATGGCCACAGGCTTACAGCAGCACTGTTCTTTAGTAAGGACAGGTGTAGGAAGAAATTAATGATACAGCATGGGGCCCAGGAACTCAGTGACATCCCCTTCTCTTCCAAATCTCAGACTCTGCCCACTCCCCACTCTCCTGGACTCTCTGTATAGCCTCAGGTACCGGACTTGCTCTGTAGAGCATACTGGCCTCAAACTCAAATCTTCCTGTCTCTGAGTCCTGAGTGCTAGGATTAAAGGTATGAGCCGCTGCCACCACCACCCTGCTCTAGTATTACATTGAAGCCCTGCTAACAATTGTGACACTGCCTCTCTTAAATTCAAGCTCACTTTTAATGCCAGGACTGAGGTAGTAAAGACAGATGTCTGTTGAGTTCAAGATCATTCTTATCTATATAGGGATATCCTATGAAAATAATTTTATGGCAGGGTTAACATCCTGAACCAGCATTATTTCGGTTTCCATCTTATCCAGGTGATCTGAAGAGGGATGGTAAGGAGCCTGAGTTTTAGAAAGCATAGAGTGAGGTATTAAGTTGGATTCATTAGCTCTTCCTGGGGGAGATTGACAATGCCTATATCTGGGTTGCACAGAGGGATCAACAGAGGATGCTGGGATCCAAGAATATGAAGAGTGCCTTGAACCTTGCTTCCTACATGGCCTAATCAGAGAACTTCAATTCCAGTGATCTTCAACAGTCAGTGAACTGTCCTGAAGTTCAAGCTTGTGGGGGTTTTTCACCCCCATTGCATAACAGCTTCTCAACCAAGATTTTCAATTTAAAAGCTTGTTCTGACCACCTCTCTGTTTGCAGGATAATCTGCCAACCCAAGACAGTTAAGAGTTATATAGGAGGAACAAGATCTTGGGGCAGTGCTGACAACCTTGCCTTCCTGATCCAATCAATTCAGAGGCCAACCAGCTCAGGGCCAGGCAGCCAAGTCTAACTGGAGGAAAGCTGCCACTAATCAAGGAAGTACATAGAGCCTCCTCCTCCCTAGTACACTTGAAGAATTCCCATAGAGTGTCCATATAATACAAGGTCACAGCCATGGGGCAACAGATATGTACAGATATCTGGCCCAGACATGCAGACCTCAAATTCCTCAGTCTTCCATTGGAGAAGCTAAGTAAGAAAAACTACAAAAACAGGGATCAAAGTTCCCATTCAGGGCTGTCCGTGGAGCCAGATCCCACTAAGAACACAACCTGGCCAATACTAGGGGCCCACATTTCCACTGAGCTCCCTCCAAGCTCCCCACCCCCATTTTGCCCAAGCAAAACAGAAAGGAAGTTGCTAATTGCCATTGGTTACAAGGAATTCCTGAGAAGGTAAATAAGGGCCTGTCTTCTAGGCAAACCTTTGTCCCACAGGGTCCTCCCAAAGGTTCAGAAGTCTTGCTTACCTGTTTGGCGATTACTGGTTCGAGACTGGAGAGCAGGCAGGAAAGCAGGCAGAAGAGCAAGGTGAGGGCACGGTCTGGGATCCTGGCTTCAGGCATCATGGGGAGGGGGCTACTAAGATTTCGTGTGCAAGGAAGGAGTGACAGGACCCGACTTTAACAACTTCCCTCACCTATGGGTCCCAGCCTCAGAATATGGGCAGAGTTAACACACCTGAGGTGAGCCAGACTAAGGTTTCTAGCCCAGAGCTCAGGTAGACTAGACGTGGAGAGGAGCTGAACTAGCTTGAGTTTGAGGCATTGAGAATTGGGTGCATTGGTTTAAGTAGTAAGCAGGATGAAGCAGAGCACTATGGGAATCCCTGGTCTGAGCAGTATTTAAATAGTTAGAGTGGGGTGTGGTGACACCACCCTTTAATCCTAGAACTCAGAAAATCTCAGTGAATTCACAGCCTGTATGGTCTACCTAATGAGATGCAGGCCAGCCAGTATTAAATGATAATAATGGCAGTAGTAAGAGTAAATTAAATCAAAAAGTCAGGTGGTGGTGGCACACACCTTTAATCCCATCACTCAGGAGGTAGATGCAGGAGGATCTTTGTGAGTTCAAGGCCATCCTGGTTTAAACAGTGAGTTCCTGGATAGCCAGGGCTACAGAGAAACCATGTTTCACAAATGCATAGAAAAAAAGAAAAAGAACAAAGAGAGAGAGGTGATAATGAGGGGGGGCGGAGATGACTCAGGCATTAAGAGTACCTGTCCTTTCATCTGGGTTTGGTTTCCAGCATCTACACATATGATGGCTCTCAAGCAGGAGAGGACAGTCACATAAGAACTCACGGGCACCTGGTATGCACATAGTTCACACACACACACACACACACACACACACACACACACACACACACACTCACACACACATATAATGCAATAAAATGCATACAGTAAATCTAATAACTATTTTGTTGTTGTTGTTGTTGTATTGTTTTTCGAGACAGATTATCTCTGTAGGTTGGAGACTGTTCTGGAACTCTCTTTGAAGACAAAGCTGGCCTTGAACTCACAGTGATCCTCCTGGTTTGCTTCCTGAGTGTGTGAGATTAATGGTGTGTACCACCACAGCCACCTGGCTAAATTGGTTTCATTAAAAACACAAGATCACTATCTCAGGGGTGGGTCACCTTCAAAGGTCTGAACGCTCCCCCCATTGATCACTAGCATGTGTCAAGTTGACTCTACAAGGCACAGGCCACAGGAAAGGCTGCAGGGTTTAATCAGACTGTCACATTGTCTACCGAGAACTTCTCTAAATGGAAGCAGAAGTATATCTTAGCCTAGCATGGTTCTGAACACCTATATCTCGGCATTCTAAGAAAAAGGCAAAGGGATCTCAGAGTTCAAGATCAGCCTGGTCTACAGAGCAAGTTCCAGGACAGAGAGTGCAATATAGGGAAACCCTGATCCAAACCAAACATAGGAGGGGAGGGAAAAGGAAGAAAGGGAGGAAGGAGGAAAGAGGAAGGAAGAAAGGTAGGAAGAATGAAAGAAGAAAGGAATGTAGGAAAGAAAGAAGGAAGGACGGAAGGAAGGAAGGACAGTATATCTTATCAGAAACATAGAGAGGGGCTCATCTCTTTCTTGTGTAAATGGGAAAACTGGTGGTGTTACATGCAGAAACTATAGCCCTGAACCTCAGTTCTGTGGTGAGGTAACGACAGGAGATGTTGCTGTCACCTCTCCTTTCCTTGTGCAGCACCTGCCGCTCTTTTCCCCAGGACCATGCTAACTTAGCTCCTCAATGTAGTCCCCCCAGCAAGTTCAGGAAATTCCTATTAAGGATGTCCATAGAGCTTCCAGGTTCTAACCAAGATTTATGTTTCTCTAAAAAAATTGGAGGCAGATCTCATTTATTCCCTACACTTTTACTTCCCCTTTTTTTCACCCCATATCTTTCATCATTTATTCATGAGTTTGAGCTGCTAAATCTCATTAAGGAAAGACTTCTCACTCATTGGAAAACTGCTCCTCCAGCCCCTAGCTAGCCTAGTCATAGCTGGATGCTTCTCACCCAATCTAAACCCAGAGTCTATCACAAGTCCTGGAAGCTGATCACCAAAGCTTCTAATGTTTCCTCTGTTTCCACAGATGAAACAAACAAACAGTGTTTGCTTATCCGTTAGAATCATGTATGTGTCATGTTTGCCACCTGTCAGCCTTGCTGGAAACTGTCTTTGTAACAGGGCTAAAAAGTATACCAGTTGTCATTGGTCAAATTTCACCTGGTAATTTTTATTTCAGCCCTAATTATTGAACCCAGGGCCTTGTCTGTGTTAGACAAACACACTACCACTAAGCCATATCCTCAGCCCTTCAGAAATTTCTACGTCTGCTTATAAAAGAATTCCTGTAAACACATCTCTCAAATACTTGCTTACAAGGTTGGCCCTTACTGGTTGGAGACTGGAGAGCAGGCAGGAAAGCAGGCAGAAGAGCAAGGTGTGCACTCACTCCGGGATCCTCGCATCAGGCCTCATGGCAAAGGGGCTCCTAAGTTTCCGTGTGCAAGGAAGGAGTGACAGGGCACGGCTTTTACAACTTCCCTCACCTGTGGTTCCCAGCCTCAGAATGGGAGCAGAATTAACACACCTGAGTAGAGCCAGACTAAGGCTTCTAGCCTAGAGTTCGGGTAAAGTAGAAGTGGAGAGGAGCTGAACTTGCTTGAGTTTGAGGCATTGAATCGTGGGATGCGTTGGTTTAACTAGTAATCAGATTGTAGCTGAGCCCTGTGGGAATCCCTAGTCTGAGCAGAATTTAAATAGAGTAGCCTTGGTGATACCAACCTTTATTTCCAGAACTTAGAAAATCTCAGTGTATTCATAGTCATTACTGTCAACCTAATGAGATCCAGGCCAGCCAGTATTAAATCATAATAATTGTAGTAGTAATAGAAAATTGAATCAAAAGTCACATGGTGGTGACACATACCTTTAATCCCAACACTCGGGAGGCAGATGCAGGAATCTCTGTGAGTTCAAGGCCATCCTCGTTAAAAAAGTGAATTCTATGACAGCCAAGGCTATAGAGAAACTATGCTTCAAAAATCCATAGAAAAAAAGAAAAAGAACAAAGATCAGGAGGGCAGCAAGGGAGGGGCGGGAGGGAGATGATTCACGGTTGAGAGCAGCTGTCCTTGAATCTGGGTTGGGTCTGCAACATGAAGGCTCTCAAGCAGGAGAGGACACCCACTTCTGAAAACTGAGGGCCCAGGTATGCACATGGTTCACATACATATATGCAATAAAATACATGCAGAAAATAAAATAACTCATTTTTTCATTCTTTCTTTCATTCTTTCTTTCTTTTCTTTTTCTTTTTGATTTTCAAGTCAGGTTTTCCCTGTAGGTGTGCAGACTGTCCTGGAACTCTATTTGTAGAGCAAGGTGGCCTGGAACTCACAGATATCGGCCTGCATCTGCATCCCGAGAGTGTGGCATTAAAGGTGTGAGCTACTACTGCCTTCATAAATTGCTTTCTTTTGAAACCCGGCACCATTAGCTGGAGGGCTTGCGGTCTCCAACAATTTTCTGGGCCCTCCCCACATCAGTCACTAGTTAAGAAAATGCCCTACTGGATTGTCCTTCAGCCAGATGTTATGGAGGTATTTTCTCACAAGGCTCTGGCATCTCTGACTCTATCTTGTGTCAAGTTGACTTAACAGGGGACAGGGCACATGAGAGACTGCAGTATTTAATCAGACTTTCACATCCTCTACCCAGCCCTTCTCAAATGAAGCCAGAAGGTATGTCCTTGCCTAGCATGGTCCTGCACAACTTAATACCAGCACTCCAAGGCAAAGGCAGATGGATCTCTGATTTCAAATCCAGCCTGATCTACAGAGTCAGTTCCAGGAAAGACAGGCTATACACTGAAACACTATGTCAAACACCAAGATTAGGAGTAGGAAGGACAAGGAAGGAAGCAAGGAAGAAACAAAGGAAGGAAGCAAGGAGGAAGGGAGGGAGGAAGGAAGAAACGATGAAAAGAAGCAAGGAAGGAAAGAAGCTAAGAAGAAACGAAGGAAGGAAATAATATCTTACCAGAGAAATACAAGAAGGCTCAGCTCTTTCTTATGTAAATGGGAATACCTGGGGTATTAGATGCAGAAACTAGAGCCCTGAATCTCAGCTCTGGGGTGAGGTAAAGACAGGAGGTGTTGCTGTCAGGATTTCTACCCTTGTGCAGCACCTACAGGTCTTTTTCCCAGAACCATGCTCCCTTAGCTTCTCAATGTGAGTCCTCCCAGCATCTCTAGGGAAATCCTATTAAGGAGGTCCAAAGAGTTTCCAGGATCTAAGCAAGCTGTGTGTGTCTGTACAAACACTGGGAGGCAGATCTCATTCATTTTCTTACACGCTCACTGCCTCCTTGATTCACCTTCTATTTTCATAATTCATTCATGTGTCTGAGCTGCTAACTCTAAGGAATGACTTCTCACTCATTGTCAAACTGCTCATCCAGTCCCTATCTAGCCAGGCTGAAGCTGGTTTCTTCTCACCCAATCTTAACCAGAGACCATCATGAGTCCCAGAGGCTGAGCACATGAGCTTCAAATGTTTTTCCTGCGTCCACAGATACCCATGCCTTACCAAACAAACAAACAGTATTTGTTTATCCCTCAGAGTCATGTACATGTCCTGTATGCCACTTGTCTGTCTTACTGGTCTTTGTCTTTGTAACAGGGGCAAATTTGTATCTGTAGTCATTGATCAAATTTCACCTAGTTTTTTTTTTTTTTTTTTTATTCCAGCCCTACTTATTGAACCCAGGGCCTTGTACACATTAGACAAACACGCTGCCAGTCAGCTATATCCCCAGCCCTTCTGAAATTTTTACATCTGCCTATAAATAAATTCTTGTAAACACATCTCTCAAATATACAAAAACAAGGCATGTATATTGTAAAAATCTCAAGCAATGCTAAAGGTCACAAAATATAAATTTTGTGCTGGAGAGATGGTTCAGCATTTGCAGCACTAACAGCTGTTCCATAGGACCCAGGCAGGATCAGTTCCCATCTCCCACAGTGTCCCACTGACTGGAACTTGATTTCCAGGGCATGATACCCCTGTGGCCTCCTAGGGTACTGTATGCACACTGTTACAGATACACAGCAGGCAAAACACTAAAACAGATTAAAAATAAAAGCAGGGTAGTGGTAGCAAATGCCTTTAATCCCAGCACTTGGGAATGTTGAGACATGTGGATCTCAAGTTAGAAACAAGCATGTTCTACAAGAGTTACTGCCAGAACGGCCTCCAAAGGCCCAGAGGAACCCTGTCTGTGTTGGGTGGATGATTAACAATAATATATTAACAAGGCAGTGGTGCTGTACACCTTTAATCCAAGCAATTGGGGGGCAGATGCTGCAATCTCTGTGAGTTACAGGCTAGCCTGATCTACAGATGGAGGTCCAGGCTGGTCATGGCTACACAGAGAAACTGTCTAGAAGGGAGAAAAACCTATATGTAACCACCAACACCCTGCTCCCAGGAGGTAATTTCCTTTTAGATTCATAAGGGAGGTCACTGTGGCAATAACTCAGGGTCTGAGCAATATCTCTATAGCCCCTCTTCCCCTTTTAAATTTGAATTAGATCCCAACTAAGTCACTCAGGCTGACATTAATCCTCCTGCCTCAGATTCTTGAATAGTTCAGAGGATAGGACTGTACCACAGCACCTGGCTCTTCTAGATCTTATTGATATGTAGAGAAACACACATATACATTTTAAAATGTAAACTAGAACTTTCTTTTACAAAGCAAGGCTGCTCTCAATGCCCCTTTGCTTCCAACAGTAAAAGACAGACACGATGTAGGTTTGCACAGCAGATCCTTCTTCATGTTTAAGTAATGGGTGGTGTTCAGGGTGGGTTGTCATGTCTTTCAGAACAAGCTTCCATAGGGCAATGGATGGGAACCATAGCCGAATCCCATTCAGCCCAGTGCACCAGGAGATGCACACCCCACTGAGATTTAGTGTAGAGTCATCTCCACAGACTTATTGGTAGAATTGCAGCTGATCTGATCCTGAATACCAGACCAGATAGACTCCTGGCTTTATAAATATCCGTGGCATGAATGGATAGCCCAAGATCACCTCTGAAAGGCGGACATCTCTTCCCCTCCACCAACAGTACTGACTGAAATGCCAAACAATTCCTTGCAGGGACTGGAAGGATGGCTCTGCTGTGAAGACAACTGGCTGCTTTTCCAGGGGACATGGCCTTCATTCCTATCAGCCACGTAGCAGCTCACAACCACTCGTGACTTCAGTTCCAGAGGGCCCAACTCCCTAACAGATACACATAGAGGGAAAACACCAATGATCATTAAAAATAAGAAAACAATTTATTGCAGACACTGAGCTTTGGGAAAAGCCACTCTGTTCAGGACACGCCACTGTTGCTGCAGAAAAATTCCAAGTTTTATACTATCTTCAGTGAAACGCAGGTGACCTCTTGCTGCAGGATAGAACTCAGCTGTGGGACTTCTCTAGTGTCTGAAAAGGAAGGCTGGCCTTGAGTCCAATGCAGCACACATAGCAAAGACAAGGATGAAGTGGAGGTAGCTAGCACCCCTGACGAGCCCCAAAGCAAGGCACCAGGATCTACACTATTTCTTCACTGTCTCATCTGAGGGCAAGTCTGAGTTGCACATGCTCCTAGGCAGGTGGGTCCATGCACTCAGTCACCATTGCAGTTGGCAAGAGCTTAGCCTCTGAACTGGTTTCCATCACTAATTCCCAGCCAGAGGCAGAGACCAATCAGTGAAACTTGAGTTTTGTTTTGTGCTTGCCTGTGCAGGTCCAGTGGGCTCGGGTCTGGATGATGGCTCAGAGTCTCTGCAGTTCAATCTCCTGTCTCCACCAGGCATAGAAGTGCTTCTGTAGGATGGCAGAGAGAGCTGTCCAATCAAGGTCTGCATTCCACCAGATCAATCTCCTCTTCCCACTGTAGGCTCCCTCAAAAGAGTTCTTTTGGGAGTTTGGACAAAGACCATGGATGCAGCTCACCAGTTGGAGAGGCACCAGGAGAAAAACAATAAATTAAATCAAAGGATGAGACACATCATGATAGTATAGGTGGATTCATTCATCCAAAGTTTTGTAGAAGACCTGTGCTTGATCCAAAAACTTTGTGGGTGAGGTAGCTAAAAGGCTGTGTTGTGGGTGTCTCTCATTGGACCAGCAGGGTCCTCAGGCATGAGGCTGTAGGGAGGAGGTGGTTCTACAGGCTTCATGACGACCTGCAGGGGAGAAAGGGTACTTAGCTTGCTTCAGGCCTGCCTAAGGAATGATGAACTTGGTTGGCAGCTCTCCCCAGTCTGTGACTTCAACAAGTTGGATAGCCAGCTATGAAACAAGCTAAGGATTGGGACAGAAAGACTCACCTGATCATAGGGTGGTGGGGGATCCAAGGTGGGGACCCAGATCTCTAGGGGAGACATGGTCAGTGCTTCTGGAGGTGTCTGATGATGCCTTCTGAGGTTCTGCTCTGGCTGTCTGCACTTGCGACAAAATCGCTTCATCAGGCCACAGATGCACAACAGAGGTATCATGGCCAGGAAGACGATAAACAGGATCCTGCGGAAGGAATGATGTCTCCCTGAGTGACTATACCACTCTCCTCCATCACCCACTCCCATCCTCTTTCAGGTGGCCCCAGCCTTGAATGGTACCCAGAAGGCCTGACCCTGGCTTACCTTAAGGAGTCGTTTGAAAAATCCCAAATGGTTTCCTTTTGCAGGCAGCATCCACTCGCACAGCATCTGAATCCTTTTTGACAGGTTCTGTTTCAGTCAGAAAGAGATGGGGAGACTAAGATGGCATCCAAAGTGTCAGAATAAAGGGTCCTTGCCTCCCCAGACACCTATACCCACAGGTTGCAAGTCATACTCGTCACTGTGGGGTACAGATCTCCCTGGGTTCACTGGGAGGACTGAGGCCTGGACTTGAGATCTGAGTTCAGGGTTAGTCAGGCAGAATTTCCATGCTACTAAATCTTACAGGGCAGGTGTGGGGTCCAGGTCTTAACGGTAAGAGATTAACAGCAGCTACAGACCTGCCCCAATCATGCAATTCCCTATATTGGGTGATTGGAAGGGCATGTGGTTTCAGAAAAATTAGCAAGAGTGAGGAGGAGGTATCTGTGTCCTTCTCCAGGGCATATCTGAGCATACCATCACCCACCACCACCACCGACTACACCCCACCCAACCCCAACATTGATTGACTAGAGCTAAGTCCCATACTTACATGGTGTCACAGTTAGGTTTAACCTGTGGAAGAAAAATAGGCAGAGGTTAGAACTTAAAAACTGGGAGTTGGATCTTTTGTCTTAGAGTATTTGCCCAACACACACAAGGTGTTGGGGTCAATTTCCAGCCATGGCAATAAATCAGGTGTGCATAAACCAGAATAGAAGTACGTGGCCACTGTCCCAGAACTCAAGGTGGCAGGAGAATCATTCAAGGCTACATAGCCAATTTGAGGCCTCATTGGATACCAGAATAAGAACCTTTCTCACAAAGAAAAACCAGAGGCTAGTCTCAGACATCTAGGGCAGTGAATATCAGACTGACTCTGCCTCCCTCTAGCTCCATGAAAGGTCAATAATGGAGCCTACCTCTGCCTAACGTGTTTGCATTGATGGCATGCACTACCATGTCTGACTCCCTCACTTCTTACTGAGACAGGCAGGGTCTCACTAGGTAGCCCTGGCTAGCCAGGAATTCAGAGGCCTACCTGTCACCACCTCCAGACTGCTGGATTAAAGATGTGGAACACTATTACCTGGCTCCCAGATATTTCCCCCTGCCACACCCACACATTTGGTGATTAGGCCAGGACTCCACCTGGTGTGGATCCCTGGCTCCAAATCCTCCAGAAAGCAACCTAAGCCCCAACCCCTCAGCTCTACATGTCCAAGGTAGAGGCATTTCTAACATTTTCTTGAACACACTCAAGCCCCATTCATCCTCATGTCCTTCCTGGGAATTAAGGGCCTCCATCAGAATTCTATATTGTCTAACCTCTTAATTGGGTCTCTCTTCTACTTGCACATAAGGCATCACTCTCTGGCCACCTCACTTAAAATGACAACCATTGCCTGCTGAGGTGGTCCTTGCCTTTCATCCCAGCATACCAGAGGCAGGTGTGTCTGTTAGTTTGAGGCCAGCTTGGTATCCCTAGCAATTTGTAGAGGAGCCATGACTAGACCCTGTCACAACAGATATGGAATGGGCAGGCAGCATTTGTCTTTGCTATTGATCATTACAATAGCATTTTAAGAGCAAAGACAAGGGAACCAGTGATGGTCACAGGCTTACAGCAGCACTGTTCTTTAGTGAGGACCGGTGTAGGTGAAATTAAAGTCACAGCAAGGCACCCATAAACTCAGTCACATCCCCTGCTCTTCCAAATCTCAGACTCTGCCCACTCCCCACTCTCCTGGACTGTCTGTATAGCCTCAGGTACCCGAACTTGCTCTGGAGAGCCTCAAACTCAAATCTGCCTGTCTCTGAGTCCTTAGTGCTAGCATTAAAGGTATGAGCCTCTGCCACCACCACCCTGCTCTAGTATTACATTGAAGCCCTGGTAACGATTGTGACACTGCCTCTCTTAAATTCAAGCTCACTTTTCATTCCAGGCCTGAGGTAGTAAAGACAGATGTCTGTTTAGTTCAAGCTCATTCTTATCCATATAGGGATATCCTATGAATACAATTTTATGGCAGGGTTAACATTCTGAACCAGCATTATTTCTGTTTCCATCTTATCCAGGTGATCTGAAGAGGGATGGTAAGAAGCCTGAGTTTTAGAAAGCATAGAGTGAGGTATAAGTTGGATTCATTAGCTCTTTCAGGGGGGAGATTGACAATAACTATATCTGGGTTGCACAGAGGGGTCAATAGAGGATGCTGGGATCCAAGAACATGAAGAGTGCCTTGAACCATGTTTCCTACATGGCCTAATCAGAGAACTTCAATTCCAGTGATCTTCAACAGTCAGTGAACTGTCCTGAAGTTCAAGCTTGTGGGGGTTTTTCACCCCCACTGCATAACAGATTCTCAACCAAGATTGTCAATTTAAAAGCTTGTTCTGACCACCTCTCTGTTTGCAGGATAATCTGCCAACCCAAGACACTTAACAGTTATATAAGAGGAACAAGATCTTGGGGCAGTGCTCACAACCTTGCCTTCCTGATCCAATCAATTCAGAGGCCAACCAGCCCAGGGCCAGGCAGCCAAGTCTAACTGGAGGAAAGCTGCCACTAATCAAGGAAGTCCAGAGAGCCTCCTCCTCCCAAGTACACTTGAAGAATTCCCATAGAGGGTCCATATAATACAAGGTCACAGCCATGGGGCAACAGATATGTACAGATATCTTGCCCAGACATGAAGACCTCAAATTCCTCAGCCTTCTATTGCAGAAGCTACATTAGAAACACTCCAAAAGTAGGAATCAAAGTTCCCATTCAGGGCTGTCCGTGGAGCCAGATCCCACTAACAACACAACCTGGCCAACACTAGGGGCCCACATTTCCACTGAGCTCCCTCGGAGGTCCCAACCTCCATTTTGCTCAAGCAAAACAGAAAGGAAGTTGCTAATTGCCATTGGTTAAAAAGAATTCCTGAGAAGGTAAATAAGGGACTGCCTTCCAGGCAAACCTCTGTCCCACAGGGTCCTCCAAAAGGTTCAGAAGTCTTGCTTACCTGGTTGGCGATTACTGGTTCGAGACTGGAGAGCAGGCAGGAAAGCAGGCAGAAGAGCAAAGTGAGGGCACGGTCTGGGATCCTGGCTTCAGGCATCATGGGGAGGGGGCTACTAAGATTTCGTGTGCAAGGAAGGAGTGACAGGACCCGACTTTAACAACTTCCCTCACCTTGGCCTCAGAATATGGGCAGAGTTAACACACCTGAGATGGGCCAGACTAAGGCTTCTAGCCTGGAGCTCAGGTAGACTAGAAGTGGAGAGGAGCTGAACTTGCTTGAGTCTGAGGCATGAGAGGTGGAATGCCTTGGTTTAAGTAGTAGGCAGGATGAAGCAGAGCACTATGGGAATCCCTGGTCTGAGCAGCATTTAAATAGATAGAGTAGGGTGTGGTGACCCCACCCGTTAATCCCAGAACTCAGAAAATCTCAGTGAATTCACAGCCAGTATGGTCTACCTAATGAGATCCAGGCCAGCCAGTATTAAATAATAATAATAATAATAATGGTAGTAGTAAGAGTAAATTAAATCAAAAAGTCAGGTGGTGGTGGCACACAGTTTTAATCCCATCACTCAGGAGGTAGATGCAGGAGGATCTTTGCGAGTTCAAGGCCATCCTGGTTTAAACAGTGAGTTCCTGGACAGCCAGGGCTACAGAGACACCATGTTTCAAAAATCCGTAGAAAATAAGAAAAAGAACCAAGAGGGAGAGGCGATAATGAGGGTGTGGGGCAGAGATGAGTAAGGGGTTAAGAGTACCTGTCCTGCATCTGGTTTCCAGCATCTACACATATGATGGCTCTCAAGCAGGAGAGGACAGTCACATAAGAACTCACAGGCATCAGGTATGCAGATGGTTCACACACACACACACACACACACACACACACACACACACACACACACACACACACACACACACACACATGCAATAAATTCAGACAAGAAATCTAATAACTATTTTGTTGTTTTTGTTGTTGTTTTTGTTTTGTTTTGTTTTTCGAGACAGATTATCTCTGTAGGTTGGAGACTGTTCTGGACCTCTCTTTGAAGACCAAGCTGGCCTCGAACTCACAGTGATCCTCCTGGTTTGCTTCCTGAGTGTGTGAGATTAAAGGTGTGTGCCACCACAGCCACCTGGCTAAATTGCTTTCATTAAAAACACAAGATCACTATCTCAGGGGTGGGTCACCCTCAAAGGTCTGAACCCTGCGCACATTGATCACTAGTATGAGTCAAGTTGACTCTATAACGGACAGGCTACAGGAAAGGCTGCAGGGTTTAATCAGACTGTCACATGGTCTACCCAAAACTTCTCTGAATGGAAGCAGAGGTATATCCTAGCCTAGCGTGGTTTTGAACATCTATAATCCTGGCATTCCAAGAAAAAGGCAGAGGGATCTGAGAGTTCAAGATCAGCCTGGTCTACAGAGCCAGTTCCAGGACAGAGAGTGCAATATAGGGAAACCCTGATCAAAACCAAACAGAGGAGGGGAGGGAAAAGGAAGAAAGGGAGGAAGGAGGAAAGAGGAAGGAAGAAAGGTAGGAAGAATGAAAGAAGAAAGCAAGGTAGGAAAGAAAGAACGAAGGAAAGAAGGAAGGAAGGAGGGTTGGAAGGAAGGAAGGAAGGAAGGAAGGAAGGACAGTATATTTTATCAGAAACATAGAGAGTGGCTCATCTCTTTCTTGTGTAAATGGGAAAACTGGTGGTGTTCCATGCAGAAACTATAGCTTTGAATCTCAGCTCTGTGGTGAGGTAACGACAGGAGATGTTGCTGTCACCTCTCCTTCCCTTGTGCAGCACCTGCAGCTCTTTTCCCCAGGACCATGCTAACTTAGCTCCTCAATGTAGTCCCCCCAGCAAGTTCAGGGAATTCCTATTAAGGATGTCCAAAGAGCTTCAAGGTTCTAACCAAGCTTTATGTGTCTGTACAAAAACGTGGAGGCAGATCTCATTAATTCCCTACACTTTCACTTCCTCCTTCATTCACCCCTTATCTTTCATCATTTATTCGTGAGATTTGCGCTGCTAAATCTCATTAAGGAAAGACTTCTCAGTCTTTGGAAAACTGCTCCTCCAGCCCCTAGCTAGCCACGCCCTAGCTGGATGCTTCTCACCCAATCTAAACCCAGAGTCCATCATCAGTCTCAGAGGCTGATCACAAGAGCTTCAAAAGTTTCTCCTGTGTTCACAGGTATCCAGGCCTTTCAAGGAAACAAAGAGTGTTTGCTTATCCCTCAGAGTAATGCATGTGTCATGTTTGCACCAAGTCAGTCTACTGGAAACTAGCTACAGACCTGCCCCAATCATGCAGTTCCCAATGTTTGGTGGTGAGAGAGGATGGTATGGTTTCAGCCAAAGTTGGAAGAGTGAGGAAGAGGTATCTGTCTCCTTATCTAGGGCATATGTGAGCATACCATCACCCACCGCCACCACCCCCACCTATCCCCACCAAATCCCAAGCCTTGATTGACTAGAAGTAAATCCCATTCTTACATCGTATCACATTTAACTGTAACCTGTGGAAGAATAAGAGGTCAGAGCTTAAAAATGGGAGTTGGGTCTCAGTTCTTGGAGTGCCTGCCCAGCATACTAGGTGTTGGGGTCAATTTCCCGCAATATATCTGGTGTGGATCCATCGGAATAGCAGAACATGCTCACAGTCCCAGAACCCAAGGAGCAGGAGAATCACACCAGGCTGGCTAGCCAGTTTGAGGCCAGATTGGATGCCAGATCAGGACCCTGTCTCAAAAAGAAATACCAGAGGCTGATCTCACACATCTCCGGCAGTGCATCTCAGGCTGCCTGTCTCTCCTTCCAGCTCCATGTCCAGGGTCAATGATTGGAGTCTGCCTGTGACCACCGTGTTTGGATTGAAGGCATGAACTACCATGTCTCACTCCCTCACTACTTCTTATTGAGACAGGCAGGGTCTCACTAGGAGCCAGGCTAGCTTGAATTCAGATGTCTAACTGACTCCACATCCAGTCTGCTGGATTAAAAGTGTAGAACAGTAATACCTGGTGATTCCCCTTGCCACACCCAAACAGGTGGAGATTGTCCCTGGAAGCCACCTGGAGTGGATCCCTGCTACCAACACCTCCAGAAAGCAAGCTAAGGTCGTCCACCTCAGCTCTCCATGTCCCATGTAGAGGCATCTGTAGTAGTTTCCTAAACACACTCTTGTCCCATTCATCCTCAGGTCCTTAAAGGGAATCCAGGGCCTCTATCAGAATTCCACCTTGCCTAAGCTCTTAATTAGGACTCTCTCTACACATATTCAAGACATCTCTCTTTGGCCACCTCACTTAAAATGAGAGCATTGCCAGTGGTGGTCATCCTTGCCTTTAACCCCAGCCCATCAGAGGCAGCTAGATCTGTTAGTTTGAAACCAGCTTGGCTTACCTCACAATGTCTAGGGGAATCAGGACTAGACCCTGTCTCAACACATAAAGATGGGAAGCCTGCTTTTGTCCATGTTATTGATCAATACAACTGCATTTGCTGAGCAAAGACAAGGGAACCAGTGATGGGCACAGGCTCCCAGCAGCAAGGTTCTTAAGTGAGGACAGGTGTAGGAAGAAATTAAAGACACAGCAATGGGCCCAGGAACTCAGTCACATCCCTTGCCCTTCCAAATCTCAGATTCTGCCCAGTCTCCACTCTCCTGGATTCTCTAGTAGCCCCAAGTCCTGGAACTTGCTGCTTAGAACAGACTGGCCTCAAACTGAGATCTTCCTATCTCTGTGTCCTGATTGCTGGGATTAAAGACATGAGCCACTGCAACAACCAGATACAGTATTACGTTTAAGCCCAGGTAACAGTGGTCACACCGCCTCACTTTAATTCCTGCCCAGTTTTATTGCCAGGATTGAGGTAGGAAAGACAGACTTCTGTTGAGTTTATGATTATAGGGATATCCTATGTAAAAAAATTTTAATGGCACGGTTAATATCCTGGACCAGATTTATTCCTGTTTTTTCCGTTAACCAGGTGATCTGATCTGGTACGGTAGGGAGCCTGAATTTTAGGAAGCAGAGTGAGATATTAAGCTGGATTTATTAGCTGTTACAAGGAGATTGAGAATGCCTATACCTGGGGCTGCATGAGGGGTCAATTGGGGATGCTGGGCCCCAAGAATATAAAGAGTGCCTTGATCGTGGGTTCATGCATGGCCTTGGAGAGAGAACTTCAATTCTAGTGAACTTCAACAGCCAGTGAACTGTCCTGAGCGGCAGGCTTGGTAATTCACCCCCAATTGAGCAGATTTTCAACCAAGATTGTAAACTAAAATGTTCTGACCACCTCTCTGTTTGCAGGGAATATGCCACCCCAAAACCTTGCCTTCCTGAACGATGAAAATCACGGATTCAACCATCTGCCCCACAGGGTCCTCCAAAAATTTTCAGAATACTTGCTTACCAGGTTGGCCCTTACGGATTGGAGACTGGGGAGCAGGCAGGAAAGCAGGCAGAAGAGCAAGGTGAGCACTTGGTCCGGGATCCTGGCATCAGGCCTCATGGCAAGGGGCTACTAAGTTTCGGTGTGCCAGAAAGGAGTGACAGGGCTCGACTTTTACAACCTCCCTCACCTATGGGTCCAGCCTCAGAATGGAGGCAGAGTTAACACACCTGAGTTGGTCCAGACTAAGGCTTCTAGCCTGGGCTCGGGTAAACTAGAAGTGTAGAGGAACTGAACTTGCTTGAGTTTGAGGCATTGAGAATTGGGATGCATTGGTTTAAGTAGTAAGCAGATTTTAGCCGAGCACTGTGGGAATCCCTAGTCTGAACAGAATTTAAATAGTTAGAATAAGGTGTGGTGACACCAACCTTTATTCCCAGAACTTAGAAAATCTCAGTGAATTCACAGCCATTATGGTCTACCTAATGAGATCCAGGCCAGCCAGTAGTAAATAATAATAATTGTAGTACTAATAGAAAATTGAATCAAAACTCACGTGGTGGTGACACACACCTTTAATCCCAACACTCTGGAGGCAGATGCAGGAATCTCTGTGAGTTCCAGGCCATCCTCCTTAAAAGAGTGAATTCTATGACAGCCAATGCTATAGAAAAACAATGCTTCAAAAATCCATAGAAAAAAAGAAAAAGAACAAAGACCAGGAGGGCAGCAAGGGAGGGGCGGGAGGGAGATGATTCAGGGTTGAGAGCAGCTGTCCTTGGATCTGGGTTGGGTCTGCAACATGAAGGTTCTCAAGCAGGAGAGGACACCCACTTCTGAAAACTGAGGGCCCAGGTATGCACATTGTTCACATACATATATGCAATAATTACATGCAGAAAATAAAATAACTCATGTTTTCATTCATTCATTCTTTCTTTTCTTTTCTTTTTTTTTTTGATTTTCAAGTCAGGTTTTCCCTGTAGGTGTGCAGACTGTCCTGGAACTCTATTTGAAGAGCAAGGGGGTCTGGAACTCACAGAGATCTGCCTGCATCTGCCTCCCGAGAGTGTGGCATTATAGGTGTGAGCTACTACTGCCGTCATATATTGCTTTCTTTTAAAACCCGGCACCATTAGCTGGGGGGCTTGTGATCTCCCACAATTTTCTGGGCCCTCCCCACATCAATCACTAGTTAAGAAAATGCCCTATTGGATTGTCCTTCAGCCAGATGTTATGGAGGTGTGTTCTCACAAGGCTCTGGCATCTCTGACTCTATCTTGGGTCTAGCTGACTTAACAGGGGACAGGGCACAGCAGAGACTGCAGGACTTAATCAGACTTTCACATCCTCTACCCAGCCCTTCTCAAATGAAGCCAGAAGGTATGTCCTAGCCTAGCATGGTCCTGCACACCTTAATAACAGCAGCACTCCAAGGCAAAGGCAGATGGATCTCTGATTTCAAATCCAGCCTGATCTACAGAGTCAGTTCCAGGAAAGACAGGACTATAAACTGAAACACTATGTCAAACACCAAGATTAGGAGTAGGAAGGACAAGGAAGGAAGCAAGGAAGAAACAGAGGAAGGAAGCAAGGAGGAAGGGAGGGAGGAAGGAACGAAGAAAAGCAAGGAAGGAAAGAAGCTAAGAAGAAAGGAAGGAAGGAAAGTATATCTTACCAGAGACATACAAGAAGACTCAGCTCTTTCTTATGTAAATGGGAATAACTGGGGTGTTAGATGCAGAAACTATAGCCTTGAATCTTAGCTGTGGGGTGAGGTAACGACAGGAGGTGTTGCTGTCATGATTCCTACCCTTGTGCAGCACCTACAGGTCTTTTTCCCAGATCCATGCTCCCTTGGCGCCTCAATGTGAGTCCTCCCAGCATCTCTAGGGAACTCCTATTAAGGAGGTCCAAAGAGTTTGCAGGGTCTAAGCAAGCTGTGTGTGTCTGTACAAACACTGGGAGGCAGATCTCATTCATTTTCTTACACACTCACTGCCTCCTTGATTCACCTTCTATTTTCATGATTCATTCATGAGTCTGAGCTGCTAAATCTCCACAAGGAATGACTCCTCACTCATTGTCAAACTGCTCATCCAGTCCCTATCTAGCCAGGCTGAAGCTGGTTTCTTCTCACCCTCTAAACACAGAGACCATCATGAGTCCCAGAGGCTGAGCACATGAGCTTCAAATGTTTTTCCTGCATCCACAGATACCCAGGCCTTACGAAGCCATAAACAGTATTTGTTTATCCCTCAGAGTCATGTACATGTCACGTATGCTATTAGTCCATCTTACTGGTCTTTGTCTTTGTAACAGGGCTAAAAATTATATCTGTAGTCATTGATCAAATTTCACCTAGTATTTTTTTTATTCCAGCCCTACTTATTGAACCCAGGGCCTTGTATACTTTAAACAAACACACTACCACTCAGCTTCATCCCCAGCCCTTCTAAAATTTTTATATCTACCTATAAATAAATTCCTGTAAACATATCTCTCAAATATACAAAAACAAGGCATGTATATTGTAAAAATCTCAAGCAATGCTAAAGCTCACAAAATATGAATTTTGTGCTGGAGAGATGGTTCAGCATTTGCAGCACTAACCGCTGTTCCAGAGGACCCAGGCAGGATCAGTTCCCATCTCCCACACTGTCCCACTGACTGGAACTTGATTTCCAAGGCATGATACCCCTGTGGCCTCCTAGGGTACTGCATGCACACTGGTACCGATACACAGCAGGTAAAACACTAATACAGATAAAATAAAAGCAGGGTAGTGGTGCCACATGCCTTTAATCCCAGCACTTGGGAATGCTGAGACATGTGGATCTGTAGTTAGAAACAAGCATGGTCTACAAGCGTTACTGCCAGGACGACCTCCAAAGGCACAGAGGAACCCTGTCTGTGTTGGGTGGATGATTAAAAATAAAATCTTAACAAGGCAGTGGTGCTGTACACCTTTAATCCAAGCAATTGGGGGGCAGATGCTGCAATCTCTGTGAGTTACAGGCTAGCCTGGTCTACAGATGGAGGTCCAGGCTGGTCATGGCTACACAGAGAAACTGTCTAGAAGGGAGAAAAACCTATATGTAACCACCAACACCCTGCTCCCAGGAGGTAATTTCCTTTTAGATTCATAAGGGAGGCCACTGTGGCAATAACTCCGGGTCTGGGCAATATCTCTATAGCCCCTCTTCCCCCTTTTAAAATTGAATTAGATCGCAACTAAGTCACTCGGGCTGACATTAATCCTCCTGCCTCAGATTCTTGAATAGTTCAGAGGATAGGACTGTACCACAGCACCTGGCTCTTCTAGATCTTATTCATATGTAGAGAAACACACATACACATTTTAAAATGTAAAGGTGAAGTTTATTTTACAAACCAAAGCTGCTCTCAATGCCCCTTTCCTTCCAACAGCAAAAGACAGACACGATGTAGGTTTGCATAGCAGATCCTTCTTCATGCCTAAGTAATGGGTGGTGTTCAGGGTGGGATCTCATGTTTTCAGAACAAGCTTCCATAGGGCAATGGATGGGAACCATAGCCGAATCCCATCCAGCCCAGTGCCCCAGGAGATGCACACCCCCCTGAGATTTAGTGCATAGTCATCTCCACACACTTTTCTGTAGAATTGCAGCTGATCTGATCCTGAATACCAGACCAGATAGAATCCTGGCTTTATAAATATCCGTGGCATGAATGGATAGCCCAAGATCACCTCTGAAAGGCGGACATCTCTTCCCCTCCACCAACAGTACTGACTGAAATGCCAAACAAGTCCTTGCAGGTACTGGAAAGATGGCTCTGCTGTGACGAAAACTGGCTGCTTTTCCGGAGGACATGAACTTAATTCCTATCACTCACGTAGCAGCTCACAACCATTTGTAACTTCAGTTCCAGAGGTCCCAACTCCCTAACAGATACACATAGAGGGAAAACACCAATGAACATTAAAAATAAGAAAACAATTTATTGCAGACACTGAGCTTTGGGAAAAGCCACTCTGTTCAGGACATGCCACTGTTGCTGCAGAAAAATTCCAAGTTTTATACTATCTTCAGTGAAACGCAGGTGACCTCTTGCTGCAGGATAGAACTCAGCTGTGGGATTTCTCTAGTGTCTGAAAAGGAAGGCTGGCCTTGAGTCCAATGCAGCACACAGAGCAAAGACAAGGATGAAGTGGAGGTAGCTAGCACCCCTGACGAGCCCCAAAGCAAGGCACCAGGATCTACACTATTTCTTCACTGTCTCATCTGAGGGCAAGTCTGAGTTGCACATGCTCCTAGGCAGGTGGGTCCATGCACTCAGTCACCATTGCAGTTGGCAAGAGCTTAGCCTCTGAACTGGTTTCCATCACTAATTCCCAGCCAGAGGCAGAGACCAATCAGTGAAACTTGAGTTTTGTTTTGTGCTTGCCTGTGCAGGTACAGTGGGCTCAGGTCTGGAAGATGGCTCAGAGTCTCTGCAGTTCAATCTCCTGTCTCCACCAGGCATAGAAGTGCTTCTGTAGGATGGCAGAGAGAGTTGTCCAATCAAGGTCTGCATGCCACCACAACAATCTCCTCTTCCCACTGTAGGCTCCCTCAAAAGAGTTCTTTTGGGAGTTTGGACAAAGACCATAGATGCAGTTCACCAGTTGGAGAGGCACCAGGAGAAAAACAATGAATTAAATCAAAGGATGAGACACATCATGATAGTATAGGTGGATTCATTCATCCAAAGTTTTGTAGAAGACCTGGGCTTGATCCAAAAACTTTGTGGGTGAGGTAGCTAAAAGGCTTTGTTGTCGGTGTCTCTCATTGGACCAACCGGGTCCTAGGGCCTGAGGCTGTAGGGAGGAGGTGGTTCTACAGGCTTCATGACGACCTGCAGGGGAGAAAGGGTACTTAGCTTGCATCATGTCTGCCTAAGGAATGATGAAGTTGGTTGGCAGCCCTCCCCAGTCTGTGACTTCAACAAGTTGGATAGCCAGCTGTGAAACAAGCTAAGGATTGGGACAGAAAGACTCACCTGATCATAGGGTGGTGGGGGATCCAAGGTGGGGACCCAGATCTCTAGGGGAGCTGTGGCCGGTGCTTCTGGAGGTGTCTGATGATGCCTTCTGAGGTTCTGCTCTGGCTGTCTGCACTTGCGACAAAATCGCTTCATCAGGCCACAGATGCACAACAGAGGTATCATGGCCAGGAAGACGATAAACAGGATCCTGCGGAAGGAATGATGTCTCCCTGAGTGACTATACCACTCTCCTCCATCACCCACCCCCATCCTATGTCAGGTGGCCCCAGCCTTGAATGGTACCCAGAAGGCCTGACCCTGGCTTACCTTAAGGAGTTGTTTGAAAAATCCCAAATGGTTTCCTTTTGCAGGCAGCATCCACTCGCACAGCATCTGAATCCTTTTTGACAGGTTCTGTTTCAGTCAGAAAGAGATGGGGAGACTAAGATGGCATCCAAAGTGTCAGAACAAAGGGTCCTTGCCTCCCCAGACACCTATACCCTCAGGTTGCAAGTCATACTGGTCACTGTGGGGTACAGATCTCCCTGGGTTCACTGGGAGGACTGAGGCCTGGACTTGAGACCTGAGTTCAGGGTTAGTCAGGCAGAATTTCCATGCTACTAAATCTTACAGGGCAGGTGTGGGGTCCAGGTCATAACGGTA
Organism: Cricetulus griseus; assembly: GCF_003668045.3. NCBI lineage: Eukaryota > Metazoa > Chordata > Mammalia > Rodentia > Cricetidae > Cricetulus > Cricetulus griseus. Next base: position 107,860,835 of record NC_048600.1, read on the forward strand.
AGAGATTAACAGCAGCTACAGACCTGCCCCAATCATGCAATTCCCTATATTGGGTGATTGGAAGGGCATGTGGTTTCAGAAAAATTAGCAAGAGTGAGGAGGAGGTATCTGTGTCCTTGTGCAGGGCATATCTGAGCATACCATAACCCACCACCACCACCAACTATACCCCACCCAACCCCAACATTGATTGACTAGAGCTAAGTCCCATACTTACATGGTGTCACAGTTAGGTTTAACCTGTGGAAGAAAAATAGGCAGAGGTTAGAACTTAAAAACTGGGAGTTGGATCTTTTGTCTTAGAGTATTTGCCCAACACACACAAGGTGTTGGGGTCAATTTCCAGCAGAGGCAATAAATCAGGTGTGCATAAACCAGAATAGCAGTACATGGCCACTGTCCCAGAACTCAAGGTGGCAGGAGAATCATTCAAGGCTACATAGCCAATTTGAGGCCTCATTGGATACCAGAATAAGAACCTTTCTCACAAAGAAAAACCAGAGGCTACTTTCAGACATTAGGGCAGTGAATATCAGACTGACTCTGCCTCCCTGTAGCTCCATGAAATGGTCAATAATGGAGCCTACCTCTGCCTAACGTGTTTGCATTGATGGCATGCACTACCATGTCTGACTCCCTCACTTCTTATTGAGACAGGCAGGGTCTCACTAGGTAGCCCTTGCTAGCCAGGAATTCAGAGGCCTACCTGTCACCACCTCCAGACTGCTGGATTAAAGTTGTGGAACACTATTACCTGGCTCCCAGATAATTCCCCCTGCCACACTCACACATTTGGTGATTAGGCCAGGACTCCACCTGGTGTGGATCCCTGGCTCCAAATCCTCCAGAAAGCAACCTAAGCCACAACCCCTCAGCTCTACAAGTCCAAGGTAGAGGCATTTCTAACATTTTCTTCAACACACTCAAGCCCCATTCATCCTCATGTCCTTGCTGGGAATTAAGGGCCTCCATCAGAATTCTATCTTGTATAAGCTCTTAATTAGGTCTCTCTTCTACTTGCACATAAGGCATCACTCTCTGGCCACCTCACTTAAAATGACAACCATTGCCTGCTGTGGTGGTCCTTTCCTTTCATCCCAGCATACCAGAGGCAGAGGCAGGTGTGTCTGTTAGATTGAGGCCAGCTTGGTATCCCTAGCAATTTGTAGAGGAGCCATGACTAGACCCTGTCACAACAGATATGGAATGGGCAGGCAGCATTTGTCTTTGCTATTGATCATTACAATAGCATTTTAAGAGCAAAGACAAGGGAACCAGTGATGGTCACAGGCTTACAGCAGCACTGTTCTTTAGTGAGGACAGGTGTAGGTGAAATTAAAGACACAGCAAGGCACCCAGAAACTCAGTCACATCCCCTGCTCTTCCAAATCTCAGACTCTGCCCACTCCCCACTCTCCTGGACTCTCTGTATAGCCTCAGGTACTGGAACTTGCTCTGGAGAGCCTCAAACTCAAATCTGCCTGTCTCTGAGTCCTTAGTGCTAGCATTAAAGGTATGAGCCTCTGCCACCACCACCCTGCTCTAGTATTACATTGAAGCCCTGGTAACGATTGTGACACTGCCTCTCTTAAATTCAAGCTCACTTTTCATTCCAGGCCTGAGGTAGTAAAGACAGATGTCTGTCGAGTTGAAGCTCATTTTAATCCATATAGGGATATCCTATGAAAACAATTTTATGGCAGGGTTAACATTCTGAACCAGCATTATTTCTGTTTCCATCTTATCCAGGTGATCTGAAGAGGGATGGTAAGGAGCCTGAGTTTTAGAAAGCATAGAGTGAGGTATAAGTTGGATTCATTAGCTCTTTCAGGGGGGAGATTGACAATGCCTATATCTGGGTTGCACAGAGGGGTCAATAGAGGATGCTGGGATCCAAGAATATGAAGAGTGCCTTGAACCTTGCTTCCTACATGGCCTAATCAGAGAACTTCAATTCCAGTGATCTTCAACAGTCAGTGAACTGTCCTGAAGTTCAAGCTTGTGGGGGTTTTTCACCCCCACTGCATAACAGATTCTCAACCAAGATTGTCAATTTAAAAGCTTGTTCTGACCACCTCTCTGTTTGCAGGATAATCTGCCAACCCAAGACACTTAACAGTTATATAAGAGGAACAAGATCTTGGGGCAGTGCTCACAACCTTGCCTTCCTGATCCAATCAATTCAGAGGCCAACCAGCCCAGGGCCAGGCAGCCAAGTCTAACTGGAGGAAAGCTGCCACTAATCAAGGAAGTCCAGAGAGCCTCCTCCTCCCAAGTACACTTGAAGAATTCCCATAGAGGGTCCATATAATACAAGGTCACACCATGAGAGGTGGGGGCAACAGATATGTACAGATATCTTGGCCAGACATGAAGACCTCAAATTCCTCAGCCTTCTATTGCAGAAGCTACATTAGAAACACTCCAAAAGTAGGAATCAAAGTTCCCATTCAGGGCTGTCCGTCCAGCCAGATCCCACTAACAACACAACCTGGCCAAACTAGGGGCCCACATTTCCACTGAGCTCCCTCCAAGGTCCCAAGCCCCATTTTGCCCAAGCAAAAGAGAAAGGAAGTTGCTAATTGCCATTGGTTACAAAGAAATTTTGAGAAGGTAAAGAAGGGACTGTCTTCTAGGCCTCTGTCCCACAGGGTCCTCCAAAAGGTTCAGAAGTCTTGCTTACCTGGTTGGCGATTACTGGTTCGAGACTGGAGAGCAGGCAGGAAAGCAGGCAGAAGAGCAAAGAGAGGGCACGGTATGGGATCCTGGCTTCAGGCATCATGGGGAGGGGGCTACTAAGATTTTGTGTGCAAGGAAGGAGTGACAGGACCCGACTTTAACAACTTCCCTCACCTTGGCCTCAGAATATGGGCAGAGTTAACACACCTGAGATGGGCCAGACTAAGGCTTCTAGCCTGGAGCTCAGGTAGACTAGAAGTGGAGAGGAGCTGACCTTGCTTGAGTCTGAGGCATGAGAGGTGGAATGCCTTGGTTTAAATAGTAAGCAGGATGAAGCAGAGCACTATGGGAATCCCTGGTCTGAGCAGCATTTAAATAGATAGAGTAGGGTGTGGTGACCCCACCCTTTAATCCCAGAACTCAGAAAATCTCAGTAAATTCACAGCCAGCATGGTCTACCTAATGAGATCCAGGCCAGCCAGTATTAAATAATAATAATGGTAGTAGTAACAGTAAATTAAATCAAAAAGTCAGGTGGTGGTGGCACACAGTTTTAATCCCATCACTCAGGAGGTAGATGCAGGAGGATCTTTGTGAGTTCAAGGCCATCCTGTTTAAACAGTGAGTTCCTGGACAGCCAGGCTACAGAGAAACCATGTTTCAAAAATCTGTAGAAAATAAGAAAAAGAACCAAGAGGGAGAGGTGATAATGAGCGTGTGGGGCAGAGATGAGTCAGGGGTTAAGAGTACCTGTCCTGCATCTGGGTTTGGTTTCCAGCATCTACACATATGATGGCTCTCAAGCAGGAGAGGACAGTCACATAAGAACTCACGGGTACCAGGTATGCACATGGTTCACACACACACACACACACACACACACACACACACACACACACACACGCAATAAATTCATACAGGAAATCTAATAACTATTTTGTTGTTTTTGTTGTTGTTTTTGTTTTGTTTTGTTTTTCGAGACAGATTATCTCTGTAGGTTGGAGACTGTTCTGGATCTCTCTTTGAAGACCAAGCTGGCCTCGAACTCACAGTGATCCTCCTGGTTTGCTTCCTGAGTGTGTGAGATTAAAGGTGTGTGCCACCACAGCCACCTGGCTAAATTGCTTTCATTAAAAACACAAGATCACTATCTCAGGGGTGGGTCACCCTCAAAGGTCTGAACCCTGCGCACATTGATCACTAGTATGAGTCAAGTTGACTCTATAACGGACAGGTTACAGGAAAGGCTGCAGGGTTTAATCAGACTGTCACATGGTCCACCCAACACTTCTCTGAATGGAAGCAGAGGTATATCCTAGCCTAGCGTGGTTTTGAACATCTATAATCCTGGCATTCCAAGAAAAAGGCACAGGGATCTGAGAGATCAAGATCAGCCTGGTCTACAGAGCCAGTTCCAGGACAGAGAGTGCAATATAGGGAAACCCTGATCAAAACCAAACAGAGGAGGGGAGGGAAAAGGAAGAAAGGGAGGAAGGAGGAAAGAGGAAGGAAGAAAGGTAGGAAGAATGAAAGAAGAAAGGAAGGTAGGAAAGAAAGTACGAAGGAAAGAAGGAAGGAAGGAAGGAAGGAAGGAAGGACAGTACATTTTATCAGAAACATAGAGAGGGGCTCATCTCTCTCTTGTGTAAATGGGAAATCTGGTGGTGTTACATGCAGAAACTATAGCTTTGAACCTCAGCTCTGTGGTGAGGTAACGACAGGAGATGTTGCTGTCACCTCTCCTTCCCTTGTGCAGCACCTGCCGCTCTTTTCCCCAGGACCATGCTAACTTAGCTCCTCAATGTAGTCCCCCCAGCAAGTTCAGGAAATTCCTATTAAGGATGTCCAAAGAGCTTCCAGGTTCTAACCAAGCTTTATGTGTCTGTACAAAAACGTGGAGGCAGATCTCATTAATTCCCTACACTTTCACTTCCTCCTTCATTCACCCCTTATCTTTCATCATTTATTCATGAGTTTGCGCTGCTAAATCTCATTAAGGAAAGACTTCTCACTCATTGGAAAACTGCTCCTCCAGCCCCTAGCTAGCCACGCCCTAGCTGGATGCTTCTCACCCAATCTAAACCCAGAGTCCATCATGAGTCTCAGAGCCTGATCACAAGAGCTTCAAATGTTTCTCCTGTGTTCACAGGTATCCAGGCCTTTCAAGGAAACAAACAGTGTTTGCTTATCCCTCAGAGTAATGTATGTGTCATGTTTGCCACAAGTCAGTCTACTGGAAACTAGCTACAGACCTGCCCCAATCATGCAGTTCCCAATGTTTGGTGGTGAGAGAGGATGGTATGGTTTCAGCCAAAGCAGAAGAGTGAGGAAGAGGTATCTGTCTCCTTATCTAGGGCATATGTGAGCATACCATCACCCACCGCCACCACCACCACCTATCCCCACCAAACCCCAAGCCTTGATTGACTAGAAGTAAGTCCCATTCTTACATCGTGTCACATTTAACTGTAACCTGTGGAAGAATAACAGGCAGAGGTCAGAGCTTAAAAATGGGAGTTGGGTCTCAGTTCTTGGAGTGCCTGCCCAGCATACTAGGTGTTGGGGTCAATTTCCCGCAATATATCTGGTGTGGATCCATCGGAATAGCAGAACACGCTCACAGTCCCAGAACCCAAGGGGCAGGAGAATCACTCCAGGCTGGCTAGCCAGTTTGAGGCCAGATTGGATGCCAGATCAGGACCCTGTCTCAAAAAGAAATACCAGAGGCTGATCTCACACATCTCCGGCAGTGCATCTCAGGCTGCCTGTCTCTCCTTCCAGCTCCATGTCCAGGGTCAATAATTGGAGTCTGCCTGTGACCACCATGTTTGGATTGAAGGCATGAACTACCATGTCTCACTCCCTCACTACTTCTTATTGAGACAGGCAGGGTCTCACTAGTAGCCAGGCTAGCTTGAATTCAGATGTCTAACTGACTCCACATCCAGTCTGCTGGATTAAAAGTGTAGAACAGTAATACCTGGTGATTCCCCTTGCCACACCCAAACAGGTGGAGATTGTCCCTGGAAGCCACCTGGAGTGGATCCCTGCTACCAACACCTCCAGAAAGCAAGCTAAGGTCGTCCACCTCAGCTCTCCATGTCCCATGTAGAGGCATCTGTAGTAGTTTCCTAAACATACTCTTGTCCCATTCATCCTCAGGTCCTTAAAGGAAATCCAGGGCCTCTATCAGAACTCTACCTTGCCTAAGCTCTTAATTAGGACTCTCTCTACACATATTCAAGACATCTCTCTTTGGCCACCTCACTTAAAATGAGAGCATTGCCAGTGGTGGTCATCCTTGCCTTTAACCCCAGCCCATCAGAGGCAGCTAGATCTGTTAGTTTGAAACCAGCTTGGCTTACCTCACAATGTCTAGGGGAATCAGGACTAGACCCTGTCTCAACACATAAAAATGGGAAGCCTGCTTTTGTCGATGATAATGATCAATACAACTGCATTTGCTGAGCAAAGACAAGGGAACCAGTGATGGGCACAGGCTCCCAGCAGCAAGGTTCTTAAGTGAGGACAGGTGTAGGAAGAAATTAAAGAGTCAGCAAGGGGCCCAGGAACTCAGTCACATCCCTTGCCCTTCCAAATCTCAGATTCTGCCCAGACCCCACTCTCCTGGTTTCTCTAGTAGCCCCATGTCCTGGAACTTGCTGCTTAGAACAGACTGGCCTCAAACTGAGATCTTCCTATCTCTGTGTCCTGATTGCTGGGATTAAAGACATGAGCCACCACAACTACCTAGAAACAGTGTTATATTTAAGCCCAGGTAATAGTGGTCACACCACCTCACTTTAATTCCTGTCCAGTTTTAATGCCAGGATTGAGGTAGGAAATACAGACTTCCGTTGAGTTTAAGATTATAGGGATATCCTAAGTAAAAAAATTTTAATGGCACGGTTAATATCCTGGGCCAGATTTATTCCTGTTTTTTCCGTTAACCAGGTGATCTGATCTGGTACGGTAGGGAGCCTGAATTTTAGGAAGCAGAGTGAGATATTAAGCTGGATTTATTAGCTGTTACAAGGAGATTGAGAATGCCTATACCTGGGGCTGCATGAGGGGTCAACTGGGGATGCTGGGCCCCAAGAATATAAAGAGTGCCTTGATCGTGGATTCATGCATGGCCTTGGAGAGTGAACTTCAATTCTAGTGAACTTCAACAGCCAGTGAACTGTCCTGAGAGGCAGGCTTGGTAATTAACCCCCAACTAGAGCAGATTTTCAACCAAGATTGTAAATCGAAATGCTTGTTCTGACCACCTCTCTGTTTGCAGCAAAATCTGCCACACCCAAACCTTGCCTCCCTGACCTATGAACATCATGGACTCAACCATCTGCCCCACAGGGTCCTCCAATAATTTTCAGAAGACTTGCTTACCGGGTTGGCCCTTACTGGTTGGAGACTGGAGAGCAGGCAGGAATGCAGGCAGAAGAGTAAGGTGAACACTCAGTCCAGGATCCTACCATCAGGCCTCATGGCAAGAAGGGCTACTAAGTTTCCGTGTGCAAGATAGAAGTGACAGGGCTCAACTTTTACAACTTCCCTCACATATGGGTCTCAGCCTCAGAATGGGATCAGAATTAACACACCTGAGTAGGGTCCGACTAAGGCTTCTAGCCTGGAGCTCAGGTAAACTAGAAGTGGAGAGGAGCTGAACTTGCTTGAGTTTGAGGCATTGAGTCGTGGGATGCATTGGTTTAAGTAGTAATCAGATTGTAGCTCAGCACTGTGAAAATCCCTGGTCTGAGCAGAATTTAAATAGTTAGAGTAGGGTGTGGTGACACCAACTTTTATTCCCAGAACTTAGAAAATCTCTGTGAATTCACAGCCATTATGGTCTACCTAATGAGATCCAGGCCAGCCAGTATTAAATAATAATAATTGTAGTAGTAATAGAAAATTGAATCAAAAGTCACGTGGTGGTGACACACACCTTTAATCCTAACACTCTGGAGGCAGATGCAGGAATCTCTGTGAGTTCAAGGCCATCCTCGTTAAAAGAGTGAATTCTATGACAGCCAAGGCTATAGAGAAACTATGCTACAAAAATCCATAGAAAAAAAGAAAAAGAACAAAGATCAGGAGGGCAACAAGGGAGGGGCATGATGGAGATGATTCAGGGTTGAGAGCAGCTGTCCTTGGATCTGGGTTGGGTCTGCAACATGAAGGCTCTCAATCAGGAGGAGACACCCACTTCTGAAAACTGAGGGCCCAGGTATGCACATGGTTCACATACATATATGCAATAAAATACATGCAGAAATTTAAATAACTCATTTTTTCATTCATTCATTCTTTCTTTATTTTATTTTTATTTATTTATTAATTTTGGTTTTAGAGTCAGGTTTTCCCTTTAGGTGTGCAGACTGTCCTACTCTCTTTGAAGAGCAAGGTGGCCTAGAACTCACAGAGATCTGCTTGCATCTGCCTCCCGAGAGTGTGGCATTAAAGGTGTGGGCTACTACCGCTGTCATAAATTGCTTTGTTTTAAAACCCGGCACCATTAGCTGGGGAGCTTGTGGTCTCCCACAATTTTCTGGGCCCTCCCCACATCAATCACTAGTTAAGAAAATGCCCTCGGATTGTCCTTCAGCCAGATGTTATGGAGGTATTTTTGTCACAAGGCTCTGGCATCTCTGACTCTATCTTGTGTAAAGTTCACTTAGCAGGGAACAGGGCACAGGAGAGACTGCAGGACTTAATCAGACTTTCACATCCTCTACCCAGCCCTTTTCAAATGAAGCCAGAAGGTATGTCCTGGCCTAGCATGGAGCAACACACCTTAATACCAGCAATCCAAGGCAAAGGCAGATGGATCTCTGATTTCAAATCCAGCCTGATCTATGGAGTCAGTTCCACGAAACACAGGCTATACATTGAAACACTATGTCAAACACCAAGATTAGGAGAAGGAAGGACAAGGAAGGAAGAAAGAAAGGAAGGAAGGAAGGAAGGAAGGAAGGAAGGTAGAAAAGAAGAAAGGAAGGAAAGAAACTAAGAAGAAAGGAAGGAAAGTATATCTTACCAGAGACATACAAGAAGGCTCAGCTCTTTCTTATGTAAATGGGAATACCTGTGGTGTTAGATGCAGAAACTGTAGCCCTGAATCTCAGCTCTGGGGTGAGGTAAAGACAGGAGGTGTTGCTGTCAGGGTTTCTACCCTTGTGCAGCACCTACAGGACTTTTTCCCAGAACCATGCTCCCTTAGCTCCTTAATGTGAGTCCTCCCAGCATGTCTAGGGAACTCCTATTAAGGAGGTCCAAAGAGTTTGCAGGATCTAACCAAGCTGTGTGTGTTGTACAAACACTGGGAGGCAGATCTCATTCATTTTCTGACATGCTCACTGCCTCCTTGGTTCACCTTCTATTTTCATAATTCATTAATGTATCTGAGCTGCTAACTCTAAGGAATGACTTCTCACTCATTGTCAAACTGCTCATCCAGTCTCTATCTAGCCAGGCTGAAGCTGGTTTCTTCTCATCCAATCTCAACCCAGAGTCCATCATGAGTCCCAGGGGCTGAGCACATGAGCTTCAAATGTTTTTCCTGTATCAACAGATACCCAGGCCTTACCAAGCCAACAAACAGTATTTGTTTATCCCTCAGAGTCATGTACAAGTCCTGTATGCCACTTGTCTGTCTTACTGGTCTTTGTCTTTGTAACAGGGCTAAAAATTGTATCTGTAGTTATTGATCAAATTTCACCTAGTTTTTTTTTTTATTCCAGGCCTACTTATTGAAACCAGGGCTTTGTACACATTAGACAAACACACTGCCACTCAGCTATATCCCCAGCCATTTGAATTTTTTACATCTGCCTATAAATAAATTCCTGTAAACATATCTCTCAAATATACAAAAACAAGGCATGTATATTGTAAAAATCTCAAACAATGCTAAAGGTCACAAAATATAAATTTTGTGCTGGAGAGATGGTTCAGCATTTGCAGCACTAACAGCTGTTCCAGAGGACCCAGGCAGGATCAGTTCCCATCTCCTACACTGTTCCACTGTCTGGAACTTGATTTCCAGGGCATGATAGCCCTGTGGCCTCCTAGGGTACTGCATACACACTGTTACAGATACACAGCAGGCAAAACACTAATACGGATTAAAAATAAAAGCAGGGTAGTGGTGGCAAATGCCTTTAATCCCAGCACTTGGGAATGTTGAGACATGTGGATCTGTAGTTAGAAACAAGCATGTTCTACAAGAGTTACTGCCAGGACGAACTCCAATGGCACAGAGGAACCCTGTCTGAGGTGGGGGGATGATTAAAAATAAAATCTTAACAAGGCAGTGGTGCTGTACACCTTTAATCCAAGCACTTGGTGGCAGACGCTGCAATCTCTGTGAGGTGCAGGATAGCTTGTTCTACACATGGAATTCACGCCCAGTCATGGATACACAGAGAAACTCTCTAGAAGGCAGAAAAACCTATACGTAACCACAAGCCCCCTGCTCCCTGGGGCTCATTTCCTTTTAGATTAATTAGGGCAGTCACTGTGGCCATAACTCAGGGTCTGGGCAATTTCTCTACCACTTGGATGCAGCTCCAGCCCCTCTTCCCCCTTTTAAAATTTGAATTTGATCTCAACTATTTCACTCAGGCTGACTTTAATCCTCCTGCCTCAGATTCTTGACTAGTTCAGAGGATAGGACTGTAGCACAGTACCTGTCTCTTCTAGATCTTATTGATATGTAGAGAAAAACACATACACATTTTAAAATGTAAAGGTGAAGTTTATTTTACAAACCAAAGCTGCTCTGAATGCTCCTTTCCTCCTAACACTAAAACACAGACACAATGTAGGTCGGCACAGCAGATCCTTCTTCATGCTTAGGTAATGGGTGGTGTTCAGTGTGGGTTCTCATGTCTTTCAGAACAAGCTACCATAGGGCAATGGATGGGAACCATAGCTGAACCCCATCCAGCCCAGTGCACCAGGAGATGCACACCCCCCTGAGATTTAGTGTACAGTCATCTCTGCCCACTTATCTGTAGAATTGCAGCTGATCTGATCCTGAATACCAGGCCAGATAGAATCCTGGCTTTATAATTATCGCTGGCATGAATGGATAGTGCAAGATGACCTCTGAAAGGGTGACATCTTTTCCACTCTCACCAACATTTCTGACTGAAGTGGTAAAAGAAGTCCATTCAGGGACTGGAGAGATGGCTCAGCTGTGAGGAGAACTGGCAGCTCTTCTGGACGGCACGGCCTTGATTCCACATCTCAGCTCACAACCACTTGTAACTTCAGTTCCAGAGGACCCAACGCCCTAACAGATACACATGGAGGCAAAACACCAAAGAGACTAAAAATAAGAAAAACTTTTTTGCAGGCACTGAGTTTGGCAAAAGCCACTCTCCTCAGGCCACGCCACTGTTGCTGCAAAGAAATTCAAAGGCTTATACTATCTCCCGTGACATGCACATGATCTCCTGTTGCAGAACAAAACCCAGCTGTAGGACTTCTCTAGTGTCTGAAACGGAAGGCTGACTTGAGTCCACTGCAGCAAACATAGCAAAGACAAGGATGAAATGTAGGTAGCTAGCATCCCTGACCAGCCACAAAGCTCAGTCACCAGCATCTACACTGTGTCTTCACTGCCTCGCAGGAGGGCAGTCAGAGCTCCAAGCTGTACTGCATCCTCCTAGGCAGGTGGTCTATGCACTCAGTCACCATTGCCTTTGGCAAGAGCTTAGCCTCTGAATTGGTTTCCATCACTACTTCCCAGCCAGAGGCAGAGACCAGACAGTGAAACTTCCGTGTTTTTTTGTGCTTCCCTGTGAAGGTACAGTGTGCTCTGCTCAGGAAGATGGTTCAAGTCGCTGCAGTTCAATCTCCTGTCTCCACCAGGCATAGAAATGCCTCTGTAGGATGGCAGAGAGAGCTGTCCAGTCCAGGTCTACATTGCACCAGAACAATCTCCTGTTCCCACTGCAGGCTCTTTCAAAACTCTTTAGCTTGGGAGTTTGGACAAAGACCATAAACCCAGCTCAATTCCAGAGGGACCCGGAATAGAACAATTAATTAAATCAAAGGATGAGACACATCATGGGAGTTGTATAGGTGGAGGCATTCATTGCAAAGTTTTGTAGAATACCTGGGCTTGATCCAAAAACTTTGTGGGTGAAGTAGCTCAAATGGCTGTGTTGTCCGTGTCTCTCATTGGACCAACCGGGTCCTCAGGCCTGAGGCTGTAGGGAGGAGGAGGTTCTACAGGTTTCATGACGACCTGCAGGGGAGAAAGGGTACTTAGCTTTCTTCAGGCCTGCCTAAGGAATGATGGAGTTGGTTGGCAGACATCCCCAGTGTGACTTCAACAAGTTGGATAGCCAGCTATGAAACAAGTTAAGGATTGGGACAGAAAGACTCACCTGATCATAGGGTGGTGGGGGATCGAAGCTGGGGACCCAGATCTCTAGGGAAGTCGAGGTCGGTACTTCTGGAGGTGTCTGATGATGGCTTCTGAGGTTCTGCTCTGGCTGTCTGCACTTGCTACAGAAGCACTTCATCAGGCCACAGATGCACAACAGAGGTAACAAGGCCAGGAAGACGATAAACAGGATCCAGGGAGGAAATGATGTCTCCCTGAGTGACTATACCACTCTCCTCCATCACACACCCCCATCCTATTTCAGGTGGACTCAGCCCTGAATGGTACCATAAAGATTTGTTTGAAGAATCCCAAATGGCTTCCTTCTGCAGGCAGCATCCACTCTCACAGCATCTGAATCCTTTTGGGCAGGTTCTGGTCAAGTCAGACAGAGTTGGGGAGACACAGATGGCATCCAAAGTGTCACAACTAAGGGTCCTTGCCTCCCTAGACACCTATACCCTCAGGTTGCAAGTCATACTCGTCGCTGTGGTGTTCAGATCACTCTGGGTTCACTGGGAGGACTGAGGCCTGGACATGAGATCTGAGTTCAGGGTTACTCAGGCAGAATGACCATGCTACTAAATCTTACAGGGCATGTTGGGGCTCCAGGTCATAACAGTAAGGGATTAACTGCAGCTACAGACCTGCCCCGATAATGTAGTTCTTAATGTTGGGTGGCTGAAGGGAAAATGGTTTCAGCAAACGTAGGAAGAGTGCGGAGGAGGTATTTGTCTCCTTCTCCAGGGCATATCTAAGCATACCATCTCCCACCACCACCACCAACTAGACCCCACCAAATCCCAACATTGATTGACTAGAGCTAAGTCCCATACTTACATGGTGTCACAGTTAGCTTTAACCTGTGGAAGAAAAATAGGCAGATGTTAGGACTTAAAAACTGGGAATTGGGTCTTTTGTCTTAGAGTATTTGCCCAACAAACACTAGGTGTTGGGGTCAATTTCCAGCCATGGCAATAAATCAGGTGTGCATAAACCAGAATAGCAGTACATGGCCACAGTCCCAGAACTCGAGGAGACAGGAGAATCATTCAAGGCTACATAGCCAATTGGAGGCCCCATTGGATACCAGAATAAGAACCTTTCTCACAAAGAAAAACCAGAGGCTAGTCTCAGACATCTAGGGCAGTGAATATCAGACTGACTCTGCCTCCCTCTAGCTCCATGAAATGGTCAATGATTGGAGCCTACCTCTGCCTAACATGTTTGTATTGATGGCATGCACTGCTATGTCTGACTCCCTCACTTCTTCTTACTGAGACAGGCAGGGTCTCACTAGGTAGCCCTGGCTAGCCAGGAGTTCAGAGGTCTACCTATCTCCACCTCCAGATGCTGGATTAAAGATGTGGAACACTGTTACCTGGCTCCCAGATAATTCCCCCTGACACACCCACACATTTGGTGATTAGGCCAGGACTCTACCTGGTGTGGATCCCTGGCTCCAAATCCTCCAGAAAGCAACCTAAGCACCAACCCCTCAGCTCTAAATGTTCTAGGTAGCGGCAGTTCAAGCATTTTCTTGAACACACTCAAGCCCCATTCATGCTCATGTCCTTTCTGGGAATTAAGGGCCTCTATCAGAATTCTATCTTGTCTAAGCTCTTAATTAGGTCTCTCTTCTACTTGTACACAAGGCATCACTCTCTCTGGCCACCTCACTTAAAATGACAACCATTGCCCGCTGTGGTGGTCCTTGCCTTTCATCCCAGCATAGCAGAGGCAGAGGCAGGTGGGTCTGTTAGTTTGAGGCCAGCTTGGTGTCCCTAGTAATTTGTAGAGGAGCCAGGACTAGACCCTGTCACAACAGATATGGAATGGGCAGGCAGCATTTGTCTTTGCTATTGATGATTACAATAGCATTTTCAGAGGGAAGACAAGGGAACCAGTGATGGTCACAGGCTTACAACAGCACTGTTCTTTAGTGAGTACAGGTGTAGGTGAAATTAAAGACACAGCAAGGCACCCAGAAACTCAGTCACATCCCCTGCTCTTCAAATCTCAGACTCTGCCCACTCCCCACTCTCCTGGACTCTCTGTATAGCCTCAGGTACTGGAACTTGCTCTGGAGAGCCTCAAACTCAAATCTGCCTGTCTCTGAGTCCTGAGTGCTAGGATTAAATGTATGAGCGGCTGTCACCACCACCCTGCTCTAGTATTACATTGAAGCTCTGGGAACAATTGTGACACTGCCTCTCTTAAATTCAAGCTCACTTTTAATGCCAGGGCTGAGGTAGTAAAGACAGATGTCTGTTGAGTTCAAGATCATTCTTATCCATATAGGGATATCCTATGAAAACAATTTTATGGCAGGGTTAACATGCTGAACCAGCATTAATTCTGTTTCAATCTTATCCAGGTGATCAGAAGAGGGATGGAAAGGAGCCTGAGTTTTAGAAAGCATAGAGTGAGATATTAAGTTGGATTCATTAGCTCTTTCGGGGGGAGATTGACAATGCCTAGATCTGGGTTGCACAGAGGATGCTGGGATCCAAGAATATGAAGAGTGCCTTGAACCTTGCTTCCTACATGGCCTAATCAGAGAACTACAATTCCAGTGATCTTCAAAAGTCAGTGTACTGTCCTGAAGTTCAAGCTTGGTTTTTCACCCCCACTGTATAACAGATTCTCAACCAAGATTGTCAATTTAAAAGCTTGCTCTGACTACCTCTCTGTTTGCAGGATAATCTGCCAACCCAAGACACTTAAGTGTTTATAGGAGGAACAAGATCTTGGGGCAGTGCTCACAACCTTGCCTTCCTGATCCAATCAATTCAGAGGCCAACCAGCCCAGGGCCAGGCAGCCAAGTCTAACTGGAGGAAAGCTGCCACTAATCAAGGAAGTACAGAGAGCCTCCTCCTCCCTAGTACACTTGAAGAATTCCCAAAGAGGGTCCATATAATACAAGGTCACAGCCATGGGGCAACAGATATGTACAGATATCTTGCCCAGACATGAAGACCTCAAATTCCTCAGCCTTCTATTGGAGAAGCTAAATTAGAAACGCTAAAAAAAAACAGAAATCAAAGTTCCCATTCAGGGCTGTCCCTGGAGCCAGATCCAACTAACAACACAACCTGGCCAACACTAGGGGCCCACATTTCCACTGAGCTCCCTCCAAGGTCCCAACCCCCATTTTGCCCAAGCAAAACTGAAAGGAAGTTGCTAGTTGCCATTGGTTACAAGGAATTCCTGAGAAGGTAAAGAAGGGACTGTCTTCTAGGCCTCTGTCCCAAAGGGTCCTCCAAAAGGTTCAGAAGTCTTGCTTACCTGGTTGGCGATTACTCTTTCGAAACAGGAGAGCAGGCAGGAAAGCAGGCAGAAGAGCAAGGTGAGGGCACAGTCTGGGATCCTGGCTTCAGGCATCATGGCGAGGGGGGCTACTAAGATTTCGTGTGCAAGGAAGGAGTGACAGGACCCGAGTGTAACAACTTCCCTCACCTATGGGTCCCAGTCTCAGAATATGGGCAGAGTTAACACACCTGATATGGGCCAGACTAAGGCTTCTAGCCTGGAGCTCAGGTAGACTAGAAGTGGAGAGGAGCTGAACTTGCTTGAGTCTGAGGCATTGAGAGGTGGGATGCCTTGGTTTAAGCAGGATGAAGCAGAGCACTATGGGAATCCCAGGTCTGAACAGCATTTAAATAGTTAGAGTAGGGTGTGGTGACGCCACCCTTTAATCCCAGAACTCAGAAAATCTCAGTGAATTCACAGCCAGTATGGTCTACCTAATGAGATCCAGGCCAGCCCATATTAAATAATAATAATGGTATAGTAACAGTAAATTAAAACAAAAAGTCAGGTGGTGGTGGCACACACTTTTAATCCCATCACTCAGGAGGTAGATGCAGGAGGATTTTTGTGAGTTCAAGGCCATCCTGGTTTAAACAGTGAGTTCCTGGAGAGCCACGGCTACAGAGAAACCATGTTTCAAAAATCCATAGAAAAAAGGAAAAAGAACAAAGAGGGAGAGGTGATAATGAGGGAGAGGCCCGGAGATGACTCAGGAATTAAGAGTACCTGTCCTTGCATCTTGGTTTGGTTTCCAGCATCTACACATATGATGGCTCTCAAGCAGAAGAGGGCAGTCACATAAGAACTCACGGGCATCAGGTATGCACATGGTTCACACACACACACACACACACACACACACACACACACACACACACACACGCAATAAAATACATACTGGAAATCTAATAACTATTTTTTTTGTTATTGTTGTTGTTTTGTTTTGTTTTTCGAGACAGATTATCTCTGTAGGTTGGAGACTGTTCTGGACCTCTCTTTGAAGACCAAGCTGGCCCTGAACTCACAGTGATCCTCCTGGTTTGCTTCCTGAGTGTGTGAGAATAAAGGTGTGTGCCACCACAGCCACCTGACTAAATTGGTTTCATTAAAATCACAAGATCACCATCTCAGGGGTGGGTCACCCTCAAAGGTCTGAACCCTCCCCACATTGATACTAGCATGAGTCAAGTTGACTCTACAAGGCACAGGCATCCGGAAAGGCTGCAGGGTTTAATCAGACTCTCACATAGTCTACCCATAACTTCTCTAAATGAAAGCAGAGGTATATCCTAGCCTAGCATGGTTCTGAACACCTATAATCCCGGCATTCCACGAAAAAGGCAGAGGGATCTCAGAGTTCAAGATCAGCCTGGTCTACAGAGCCAGTTCCAGGACAGAGAGTGCAATATAGGAAAACCCTGATCAAAACCAAACAGAGGAGGGGAGGGAAAAGTAAGAAAGGGAGGAAGGAGGAAGGAGGAAGGAAGAAAGGTAGGAAGAATGAAAGAAGAAAGGAAGGTAGGAAAGAAAGAACGAAGGTAGGATGGAAAGAAGGAAGGAAGGTAGGAAGGAAGGAAGGAAGGACAGTATATCTTATCAGAAACATAGAGAGGGGCTCATCTCTTTCTTGTGTAAATGGGAAAACTGGTGGTGTTCTATAGTAGGAAATTACCAATATGGTGTCAGGTAGAAATATAAGGGTATTTAATAGGGAAAAGCCTTTCTTACAGAGCGAACCAGCCAGCCAGTGGTAGTCTGTGCAGCAAGAAGCAAAGACAGAAACCGAAACCAAAAACGCAGTCCCCCTACTCACTCTGACCACACCCTCACAAGCCTGCTCAGGTACCCCTGTAGCCAGCCCCTAAGAAGGCGTGGCTACAGCTTCCCCTACAATTCCCCTTTTAGTCTAAAAGAGGATTAAAAGTTAACAGTATAAAGGTAAAATATAAACAATAGGAAGCTATTCCTAACTAGTTATATACACTATCCTAAGTGACAACAATGGGGAAAGGGCGCCTAGCATTCTCCAAGTTACTTTCTGCTGAAATGGGACGATGATAGTCATGTGGGGTCCTGTAGAAAGAAAATGTTAGTATCCAGTCCATGTTAGATGGGATTCACTTGATTGAAGATCTCGCTTGAAATCCTCAACTTGATTGAAGTCAGTACCCGAACCTCTGGCCGGAGTGTCAGTTGAAATGGAGCAAGTTGGATCCAGTGCAGTCGAGGAGGTGTGGCCCATTTTCTTTCCATGGTATCCAGGGATTGCTGTCAGGCAGGTCTTCATTGACTGTGTGGGACTCAAACATGAACAGTTAGCAGAGAAATATTTGCTTGTGTATATACACATGCTAGGGAATGCAACCATGAGAGCATAACAATTATGAAAGGGTGTACACCTTGAGAGAAAGATCCAAGAAAAGACAAAGACAGTCCCCAAATTCTTTTTTTATTCTGTATTACATCAATTGGCTTCTTGATACAACACAGAAACACTAAAGCTTAGTTAAATAATGTGCTTGGATTTTAGAGGAGGAAAGCCAAATCCACCTCTAAATCCAGCATTGGTTTAATTGAATAGGGACTAGGAAATAAAGAGAAATAGGGTTTTTTGAGAGACAGCTGTAAAGTTTACCGTATGGCACATTCCTTCTATTTGATGGTTATAGCTACCTTTTCTTCTTAAGTATCTACCCATGCAGTGTCCTTTGCCTTCTGAAGATGAATTTTCCTGTGAAGATAAAAGAAAAACACTTCCCTTTCCTTTGGGAGGTTTCTATTTAGTTTATGAGATACCTTAGTAGAATACCTGTCATTTGTCCTCGTCGAGAGGTTTTTCCTTTTCCAGTCGAATCTTGATCAACTTTGATGGTATCCAAAGTTTTTCTTCTCCTGTAGAAACCAATGCAAAACCCCTACCCCAACGTAATACATGTCCTGGTTTCCATGCAGAGGTTAGTACATCTTTGAAGTATACTGGCTGATTGAGTTCAGCAGTTTTTTCCGTGGTCCAGTGTCTTTCTGCAGCTGTTTGTCCTTTTTCATTGGCATTAAGAAAGTTTAGTGTTAATAAAGCATTATGCAACCTATGTTTGGGGGGTTTCGTCTTCCAAGCTTGTTTGTTGAGCATCTCCTTAAGTGTTCTATTAGCTCAACCACTGCTTGTCCTGTAGGATTGTGTGGTATACCAGTAACATGCTTTATGTTATAATATTTGAAAAATTGTTCCAATTTCGTAGAGACATATGCTGGAGCATTGTCAGTTTTTATTTGTGCAGGTATACCCATAACTGCCATCACCTCTAGCAGGTGTATAACAGAATCAGCTTTTTCAGAGTTAAGAGCAGTAGCCCATTGGAACCCTGAGAATGTGTCTATGGTATGATGCACATATTTCAAATTTCCAAACTCTGCAAAGTGAAAGACATCCATCTGCCAAACCTCATTTCTCCGAATGCCCTTAGGATTACAACCTGCTGGCAATGGAGTTTGATTATAAAAGGAACAAGTAGGACAGTTTTTCACTATCTCCTTGGCTTGTTGCCAAGTGATAGAGAAGTCCTTTTTCAAACCTTTGCTATTTACATGATGTTTCTTATGAAATTCTGAGGCTTCTAGCACACTTCCAATTAATAAACGATCAATCTCATCATTGCCTTGTGCTAGTGGGCCAGGCAGACCCGTATGGGATCTGATATGTGTAATATACATAGGATTACTTCTGTTTCTGATAGTTTCCTGTAATTGTAAAAACAGAGAAGTTAATTCTGTATTATCAGGAACAAATTCTGCAGTCTCAATATGTAACACGACTCTCTCTGCATACTGAGAATCAGTAACTATATTAAGAGGTTCTGTAAAATCCTTAAGTACCATGAGAATTGCATATAATTCTGCCTTCTGTACAGATGTATATGGACTTTGAACTACTTTACTTACCTCACCTGCTTTATAACCTGCCTTACCTGATTTGTTGGCATCAGTGTAGAAGGTAAGAACTCCAGAAATGGGAGTTTGTCTTACAATATGTGGAAGAATCCAGACTGTCTTTTTTATGAATTTAATTCTGTCAGTTTTGGGATAGTTGTTGCTAATTGTTCCCAAAAAGTCAGTAAGAGCTATTTGCCAATATTCATTATCTTTCCATAAGGAAGAAATTTCTTCATTAGTTAAAGGTACTATAATTTCTGCTGGATCTTTTCCAGTCAGCTGGTGAAGTCTTAATTTACCCTTTAAAATCAAATCAGAAATCTTTTCTATATATGTCTTTAACTTTTTATTCTGTTTATGTGGCAGAAATATCCATTGCAATATAGTGTCTTCCCTTTGCATCAGAATTCCAGAAGGGTATTCTCTGGATGGCAAGATAACCAGAATACAGTCTAAATTAAGGTTTATCCGATCTACATGTGCATTCAATATTCTGTTTTCTACCCATTGTAACTCTTTTTCTGCCTCATCAGATAATATTCTAGGACTGTTTAGGTCCTTATCACCTTTAAGGGCCATTTTTAAATGCTTTAAGTCATGTCCTTCTACACCAATAATTGTCTGTAATTGAGAGATTTCCCCTAATAATTTCTGAAGAGAATTAAGAGTTTGATACCGATCTCTCCTAATTTGTACCTTTTGAGGTCTGATTCTCTGTAAGTCTATCTTGTAACCTAAATAGTTAATAGAATTTCCTCTTTGTATCTTTTCTGGTGCAATCTGTAATCCCCAACGAGGCAGAACTTCCTTCACCATTTCAAACATACGTTCCAAAGTTTCCTTATTAGAATCTGATAAAAGAATATCATCCATGTAATGATAAACAAGAGATTGTGAAAATTTCTTACGAATTATTCCCAAAGGTTGCTGTACAAAGTGTTGACACAAAGTAGGGCTATTTAGCATTCCTTGTGGCAAAACCCTCCATTGATATCTCCTAACTGGCTGTGAATTATTAAGAGTTGGTACAGTAAATGCAAATTTTTCTCTATCATTTTCCTGTAACGGTATTGTGAAAAAACAGTCTTTTAGATCAATGACTATGATAGGCCATCCTTTAGGTATTAAGGAAGGTAATGGCATTCCAGGTTGCAGAGAGCCCATTGGTTGAATTACCTTATTTATAGCTCTCAGGTCTGTCAGCATTCTCCACTTACCTGACTTCTTTTTGATGACAAATACAGGAGAATTCCAAGGACTGGTAGATTCCTCTATATGTCCAGCATCTAGCTGTTCCTGTACTAACTTTTCTAAAGCCTCTAGCTTCTCAGAGGTCATAGGCCATTGTCCTACCCAAACTGGTTCATCTGTAAGCCACTTCAATGGCAGGGCCTTTGGCTCCTCTGAAGGTCCATCATTTGTACCTAGTTTCTGTACAGCATGGATGGTTGGTAACCGTTTTCCATAGCGTCTTACCAGATCTTTTCTACTATCTAAAGATTGTACATAATTTGTATCTGACACTGGAGGAATATTAATCTGAGTATTCCATTGCTGTAAGAGATCACGACCCCAGAGATTTATAGCTATATCTGCCACGTATGGTTTCAGTATCCCTTTCTGTCCTTCCGGTCCAATGCAGACCACTGAGTTAACACTCTGTCGAACTCTAGATAGAGTTCCAATTCCTAAAAATTGTACATTTGCCTCTCTAAGAGGCCATTTCTGAGGCCAAGACTTTTGAGTAATAATAGTTACATCTGCCCCAGTGTCCACTAAGCCAGAAATAACTTTATTATTAATTTTAACTTTTAACTGAGGCCTTTTATCATTAATAGAAGCTTGCCAAAATATGCGTTTCTCATTTTGTCCATTCACACTTGATTCTTCATCACTATTCAAACTACCATCTAGAGCAATATCTTTTCACAATATGCAAAGAACTATCTATTGTTCCTGTGAGAGATTGTCTTCCACTGCTATTGGGAATGACCTGACCTTTCTCGATGTGGGGGCCTTCTTGAGGTCCCCCTCGGGGTTTCCCGACCTTAAGGGGTTTCCTTGTATGTCCCTGGTCGATCTACATTCATTGGTCCAGTGTCTGCCCTTACCACATCTTCTACACAATCCAGAAGGCAGTGGCCTTCCATATGAGGCATTATTAGAATTCATTTGTCTACAATTTCTCTTAGTATGTCCCATTTTACCACAGTTGAAACATCTAGGTTCCTGGCGCCTTCGTGGTCTCAAGGGGGAGGGTCTTCCTCCCCAAGGTTCTGGTTCATAGTAGTAGTAATCTCTAGCCTCTTGGTACCTATGTTGACCTCTGTAAGGTGCTTCTCCTTGCCAAGCCCTTACATCCTCACCTCTAGAACTTTTAATTTCCTGTTGCCGTTTTAAACCTTTGGAGATGGCTTCTCCTACCCAAGCTCCAGTATCTTGCACATTATAGTCAATGTTGGCTGCATACAAACCCATTCTTCTAACGGAGCTGATCTGATCTTTAAAGGCAAAAGTATTCTTTTGCATATAGGGTTTGCATTTTCATAAGCTATTGTATATATAATTGATTGTCTTGTTTCTGGATCTGTTACCTGTAATTCTACTGCCCTAGTTAACCTTTGTAAGAAGTCCTGGAACTGTTCTGTAGGTCCCTGTTCTATTCTGGTATAAGCTTCTAGACGTTCTCCTGGCTCACGAACCTTATCCCAGGCATTTAATGCTGCTTTCCTGCATAGAGACAGTATATCGTCATCATATTCAGCCTGAACCTGTGGGTCAGCATAAATACCCTGACCAAGAAGCTTATCTAGAGGGGCTTCAAAACCTTCCTTTAGGCCCTGACATTCAAGGAGCTTTGCCTCTTCCCTTACCAATGCCTTCCACTGGATTTGGCATGAATTCTCAAGTACAGCTGTTACCAATAGTTGCCAATCTGTGGGTGTCACCCTGTTAAAGGTTGCCCATGAATGTAATAGCTGTTTTACGTATGGGCTATGGAGACCATATGAGACAACTGATTCGTTAATATTCTTAAGATCCTTCGGCTGTATAGGTTGCCATTCATAAACCATTCGTCCATGAGGGTGTTTCTTAGAAGCTGGCTTTTCTACCATGGTAGCTGGGTACACTAATGGTGTACGAGCAACAACCTTAGAAGAATAGTCACGATACCTGGGTGGAGTAGGTGCCTGGGATTGGAGTGATTCTGCTTCTGAGGCATCCCACTGATCTTTAAGCCTAGCAATGATATCCTTTTGAAAAGTTTCAATCTCCTTAATCATAAAAGATTCCAAGCACGTTAGTGAATCTGTAAATTGCTCTAACTGCTCATCTACATGTTTTTCTAGGTCTTTCATATGATCATCCTTAGACAGCATCTGGATGGCATGGAAACTGCCTTCTAGGTATTGGAGTCTAGATTCCAGGTCATGATTTGCTGATTTTGAGTCCTCAGCAATCGACCGTATGGACCTATGTAATCTGTCAGCCCTGTACTGTAAATTATCTTCCAAACATTCAAATCTAGACTCAAATTTCTGATCTGCTACCTTGGATGCTTCAATAACTGATTGAATGGCATTGTCCAATTCTTCAACCCTATGCTGGGTATTTTGCACCGTTGCATCTAGTTGATGAGTAACATTGCCTATCTGAGTTTCTAGCTGGCTACAGATATTCTTTAGCTGGTCATGGTCTTCTGACAGCCTAGCCTCTAAGGCCTCAGACATGGAGGATCTCTCTGTGTTTATCTTATCATAAATATGCTGTATCTCATCAGACAGCTCTGTCTTTAGTGTATTGGACACAGAGCCAAGCTTATCATCCAATTTCTGTTCCATTTGCTGCACAATTGTGGTCTGACCTAATCGTAAAGCTGTTATTTCCTGTAAGCAGGTGGTGAGGTTATCCTTATCTCTATTCCTGAGTCCTCTAGCTAGTAATACTATATTTACCAGCAAGCTACTGCCATGACAGCATATAGGCCAATAATTGGCAAATTAGCATCCTCCTCAAACAGTGAATTCACGTAATAAGCAAAAACATTACCAATTTTAGCAAATGATAAATATTCCGCCATGATTTTACCTGATTTCTACTCCAGATGCAGTAAATATATTTGACCAGCAGGTAGCACATGCCTTCAGTTATTCCGAGGCGTTTGGCAGAAGTTGGTCAGCAGTAGTTCTTGCTGGTAAAAATAGTATTACTAGCCAGAGGACTCAGGAATAGGGATAAGGATAACCTCACCACCTACTTACAGGAAATAACAGCTTTACGATTAGGTCAGACCACAATTGTGCAGCAAATGGAACAGAAATTGGATGATAAGCTTGGCTCTGTGTCCAATACACTAAAAACAGAGCTGTCTGATGAGATACAGCATATTTATGATAAGATAAACACAGAGAGATCCTCCATGTCTGAGGCCTTAGAGGCTAGGCTGTCAGAAGACCATGACCAGCTAAAGAATATCTGTAGCCAGCTAGAAACTCAGATAGGCAATGTTACTCATCAACTAGATGCAACGGTGCAAAATACCCAGCATAGGGTTGAAGAATTGGACAATGCCATTCAATCAGTTATTGAAGCATCCAAGGTAGCAGATCAGAAATTTGAGTCTAGATTTGAATGTTTGGAAGATAATTTACAGTACAGGGCTGACAGATTACATAGGTCCATACGGTCGATTGCTGAGGACTCAAAATCAGCAAATCATGACCTGGAATCTAGACTCCAATACCTAGAAGGCAGTTTCCATGCCATCCAGATGCTGTCTAAGGATGATCATATGAAAGACCTAGAAAAGCATGTAGATGAGCAGTTAGAGCAATTTACAGATTCACTAACGTGCTTAGAATCTTTTATGATTAAGGAGATTGAAACTTTTCAAAAGGATATCATTGCTAGGCTTAAAGATCAGTGGGATGCCTCAGAAGCAGAATCACTCCAATCCCAGGCACCTACTCCACCCAGGTATCGTGACTATTCTTCTAAGGTTGTTACTCGTACACCATTAGTGTACCCAGCTACCATGGTAGAAAAGCCAGCTTCTAAGAAACACCCTCATGGACGAATGGTTTATGAATGGCAACCTATACAGCCAAAGGATCTTAAGAATATTAAAGAATCAGTTGTCTCATATGGTCTCCATAGCCCATACGTAAAACAGCTATTACATTCATGGGCAACCTTTAACAGGGTGACACCCACAGATTGGCAACTATTGGTAACAGCTGTACTTGAGAATTCATGCCAAATCCAGTGGAAGGCATTGGTAAGGGAAGAGGCAAAGCTCCTTGAATGTCAGGGCCTAAAGGAAGGTTTTGAAGCCCCTCTAGATAAGCTTCTTGGTCAGGGTATTTATGCTGACCCACAGGTTCAGGCTGAATATGATGACGATATACTGTCTCTTTGCAGGAAAGCAGCATTAAATGCCTGGGATAAGGTTCGTGAGCCAGGAGAACGTCTAGAAGCTTATACCAGAATAGAACAGGGACCTACAGAACAGTTCCATGACTTCTTACAAAGGTTAACTAGGGCAGTAGAATTACAGGTAACAGATCCAGAAACAAGACAATCAATTATATATACAATAGCTTATGAAAATGCAAACCCTATATGCAAAAGAATACTTTTGCCTTTAAAGATCAGATCAGCTCGTTAGAAGAATGGGTTTTGTATGCAGCCAACATTGACTATAATGTGCAAGATACTGGAGCTTGGGTAGGAGAAGCCATCTCCAAAGGTTTAAAACGGCAACAGGAAATTAAAAGTTCTAGAGGTGAGGATGTAAGGGCTTGGCAAGGAGAAGCACCTTACAGAGGTCAACATAGGTACCAAGAGGCTAGAGATTACTACTACTATGAACCAGAACCTTGGGGAGGAAGACCCTCCCCCTTGAGACCACGAAGGCGCCAGGAACCTAGATGTTTCAACTGTGGTAAAATGGGACATACTAAGAGAAATTGTAGACAAATGAATTCTAATAATGCCTCATATGGAAGGCCACTGCCTTCTGGATTGTGTAGAAGGTGTGGTAAGGGCAGACACTGGACCAATGAATGTAGATCGACCAGGGACATACAAGGAAACCCCTTAAGGTCGGGAAACCCCGAGGGGGGACTCAAGAAGGCCCCCACATCGAGAAAGGTCAGGTCATTCCCAATAGCAGTGGAAGACAATCTCTCACAGGAACAATAGATAGTTCTTTGACTATTGTGAAAAAAGATATTGCTCTAGATGGTAGTTTGAATAGTGATGAAGAATCAAGTGTGAATGGACAAAATGAGAAATGCATATTTTGGCAAGCTTCTATTAATGATAAAAGGCCTCAGTTAAAAGTTAAAATTAATAATAAAGTTATTTCTGGCTTAGTGGACACTGGGGCGGATGTAACTATTATTACTCAAAAGTCTTGGCCTCAGAAATGGCCTCTTAGAGAGGCAAATGTACAATTTTTAGGAATTGGAACTCTATCTAGAGTTCGACAGAGTGTTAACTCAGTGGTCTGCATTGGACCGGAAGGACAGAAAGGGATACTGAAACCATACGTAGCAGATATAGCTATAAATCTCTGGGGTCGTGATCTCTTACAGCAATGGAATACTCAGATTAATATTCCTCCAGTGTCAGATACAAATTATGTACAATCTTTAGATAGTAGAAAAGATCTGGTAAGACGCTATGGAAAACGGTTACCAACCATCCATGCTGTACAGAAACTAGGTACAAATGATGGACCTTCAGAGGAGCCAAAGGCCCTGCCATTGAAGTGGATTACAGATGAACCAGTTTGGGTAGGACAATGGCCTATGACCTCTGAGAAAA